>NC_092230.1:32181354-32406354 GCF_036320965.1 Panulirus ornatus
ACATATATATATATATATATATATATATATATATATATATATATATATATATATATATTGGAAAGGATCACAATTTTGCGTGTGATCAAGTATTTTCCTATGAGTCCCCGGGGAAAATGAAACACGATAAGTTCCCAAGTGATTATTACACGAAAGTGCACTTGGGAACTTATCGCGTTTCATTTTCCCCGTGGACTCATGAGAATATATATATATATATATATATATATATATATATATATATATATATATATATATATATATATATATATATATATATATTATCCCTGGGGATGGGGGAGAAAGAATACTTCCCACGTATTCCCTGCGTGTCGTAGAAGGCGACTAAAAGGGGAGGGAGCGGGGGGCTGGAAATCCTCCCCTCTCATTATCTTTTTTTAATTTTCCTAAAGAAGGAACAAGGAAGGGGGCCAGGTGAGGATATTCCCTCAAAGGCCCAGTTCTCTGTTCTTAACGCTACCTCGCTAACGCGGGAAATGGCGAATAGTTTGAAAGGAAAAAAAGATATATATATATATATATATATATCATCATCAGCCCATCGTATTCGCAACACACTATATTTCATGCTGATTTTTTCAAGGATGTTGTGTGTGTGAACCTGGGAACTTGGTCATCGTGACGTAATGCGATGCCTGGTGTCGACATTATGATTACTTTACTAAAACTACTCCGAAGGTTGGCAGTAAAATTAATGTGGTGATCCACAAGCTAATCTTTAAACCGTTTTTTGTTTCATGGTTAACAGTTCGATGCTTACCGTACCTTACCTCACACATGCTACACCACATATTTCCAAACTTTTATCATATATATATATATATATATATATATATATATATATATATATATATTCCTATGAGTCCACGGGGAAAATGAAACACGAAAAGTTCCCAAGTGCACTTTCGTGTAATAATCACATCATCAGGGGAGACACAAGAGAGAAATATAACAGTCTGTTGATATACATCGAAGAGACGAAGCTCCCTTAAATATACATCTGTTTACGGCTCACCAGGGACTGTCTTGAGCCATGAGTACAGTCTTCTTTTCAATGTTTCTGTGGTCGTAACTATGTAACGTTTCTGATTCCTCCTGGTGTCTCATTATATTAACGCTAAAGTTTCTTGGCAGGATTATCGTAAATTTTCATCTGGAATCACTTAGGTATGATTGATATCATTCTAGACCTCATGATTTATCAATTTACCTGATGACTTTTTTTTTCCGAGAGAGAGAGAGAGAGAGAGAGAGAGAGAGAGAGAGAGAGAGAGAGAGAGAGAGAGAGGGGACGCTGTTGTTCATTGCTTCTTGTTGCCACGCGTGAATTACCATACACTTTTCCCTTCTTTCTACGTAAAGTGAAGAGTTCCACCTGCTTCGAGCTCTCGTGGTAATTCATAGGCCTAAGACCTTCAGTTTTCCTTGAGTTGTGTTTCTGTAATCGATCAAGCTTGAGCTATTTATGTCGTCACCATACAACACAGCCATATTCTATTTTGCCTCTCATGTACACGCGGCAAAATAATTATCTTACCTCCATTTGCATCAAAGAATATGACACCATGGACGGAGTATTATGAGAGATGCCCACTAGACTGGCTTCACATTGGTAGACCTGCCTTTATGACACAATGATATATCGACTGCCAGCGACATTTCCTGTGACTGGCCATAATAAATACATTGATTTCATATTTCGATGGAGGTAACTATATAAATTGGGGCTACCATGATTATCACGAAATTTATCTGATATAGTCACGTTTACCAGCCCTGCCGAGACAACACGAGTATTACTGATCATTTCGAAATTCATCAAACCCATCCGGGAAGATACTTTGTGTGTGTGTGTGTGTGTGTGTGTGTGTGCGTGTGTGTGTGTGTGTGTGTGCGTGTGTGTGTGCGCGCGCGCACACACACACTGAACATTTTCACCGTCAGTTTCGTGTCTCGTGTTATATATATGTTCCATTATCATGTCGCTCATTTCTCGGCTTGAGGGTATTACCTTTCTCAACGTGTTCCTTAAATTCATCCGTTCCATTTACAGCGGTGCCCAGGTGTCTGCCGTTTTCTCCACTAACTATCTCTATTCAAGCTGGAGCATTGTAGGAATGCACCACTCTATTGGTAGTTGTACCTTGATCAGTTGCTCCAGAGTCTCCTTCCTGAATTCCATTAGGAGTCTTCTTGGCCATTCATAAACAGGATCTAGGACTCTGTAGTTTCTCTCGGTCTCCAGGACTGATCATCTTACTTATTCTCGCGTCGCCCTCAAGGTGTCTGTCTTCAACCGTACTTTCCCTTACATCCTCGTCGGCGTCTGAAATCCTCGTCGTACACACACAAAAAAAATATCATGAATACAACACCGCTCTTGACGGTGCACCTGACAACAAGTCTACTTCAAACTTGGTTCCATTTGGTGTCACGGCATTTTTCTATGGCGAATTCCCTCATTCTCTATCCTCTGGTTTTCCTTTGATATCCTGTCTTGCCACTTTCCCTAGTAAACACTCATTCATTTTGGCAAATGCTTTTGCCAAACCAAGACATAAAGTGTCCATTCTTCTGCCTTGCATCAGAGAGTTATATGTCACTTCAGTGTACTGGTAAATGTGTTTGTGTACTCCTTCCCTGTACAGATCCATTTCAAACTTCATGAACGAGGTCATTACATATAATCCATAATGATTTTCTGTACTACTCTTTGCCATAATATCTTGATGACACGTGATGGTGAGCAAACTGGTCTGTACTGTTTTCGCATCAATTTGGATCCATTCTTGTGTGATGCTGTGATGTATGTCACTGTGTCTATGTCTGTAATACGAGACTGGTCTATACTCTGCCTCAATAACATTGTCTTTTTTCCTCCCATTTTTTCAGAATATGACCGACTTCTTCATGAGTTGATCGATCGCCTCAACCATATCTTTTCTCTTTAATTGGCATATTCTTCTCTGGTCGTTTTCGTTACATCCCCCCGCCCCCACTCCCTTACCTTGCATGATCTAATCTCTGATTTTGTCATTATTTATTCATGTATGCTTTGAATGACTTTCTCCTCATTTATTCTTAGTTGTTTTCTATGCGATTCCACTAATTGCTTGTCTCAGCTTCTTGTATAACTCAGTCTTCCTCCATCCTTTTCTTCTATTCATCCACCGCTTCCCATCTCTTGGTGACGTCCTCTGCTTGTCACTGTATTTCATCTCCAACTGTATCAGTTTTGCAATTATGTGTTCTTTGTTCCGGTGAAAAATTGGTGTTTTGTTTCACGCTGCGATCAGTAAGAGCAAAAGCCCACTTGGTATATCAGCTCTCTGGTTATTGAATCGAATCCAAGTAATCGTCAGAGTAGAAATTTAGGTTCTTTAGACTATATCTCTTCTTAGAGCATTTTGACTCTTTTTACCTATGTCTGACGTAATCAATACCCCAGTGCTATAACTTGTAATCAGAGATGCTGGTCTTGTTGACCTCCACGTCTGTGTGTGATGACTGTCGTCACATCTGTGGAGGGAGGATCACGGTTGTCCTAGTGTCATACTCGTCTCTGTATAAAGTGTGCGAGACTGAACGTTTCACACGTTCAGATCAACTTCCACAACCGGTCCTCCACCTCTCTCTCTCTCTCTCTCTCTCTCTCTCTCTCTCTCTCTCTCTCTCTCTCTCTCATCTAGCCGTTGTGCTGTTCGTAACATTCCACACTCTATACCGCAATTCCTCTGCCATTCTAGAGTATTAAAGTCTAGTGATCGTATCATTGCGAGCTCAGGTTTTGCCTGGATCTCCCAACGATTCCATTTTTGGTAAAACTTCATTAAATTCCTCCATCTTGGCTCTGGGTGGCCTGTATGTCACTACCTTTACAGTATACTTGCCGCCTTCGATTCACATTGAGTATGACTCTGATTTCGGGAGCCGCTTTCCCCCAGCGTTTTGCTGCTAAACTGCTACACTTCCTTGTTTAGCTGTCCCTCTGTCTGCCCTGAAGCTTTAGCGTCCTTCTAGACCTGCTTGGCTCTTAATTCTGTCATCCAGCTACGTTTCTGTTTGACTGATGATAAGTATTATATCAAAATCTCATTACTTTTCTCTTTGTTTTTGTATGTTAGCTGAGACAGCACGGGCAACTGAATGCCCTAATCAAGGCTTTCTCATTAATGCTATATATATATATATATATATATATATATATATATATATATATATATATATATATATATATATATATATGGATTAAGTTCAGTAAAGTTGAGGGACAAGTTAACTGGGAGGTAAGTTTGAATGGAGAAAAACTGGAGGAAGCGAAGTGTTTTAGATATCTGGGAGTGGATTTAGCAGCGGATGGAACCACGGAAGCGGAAGTGAGTCACAAGGTGGGGGAGGAGGCGAAGGTTCTGAGAGCGTTGAAGAATGTGTGGAAGGCGAGAACGTTATTTCGGAGAGCAAAAATGGGTTCGTTTGAAGGAATAGTAGTTCCAACAATGTTATATGGTTGCGAGGCACGGGCTATAGATAGGATTGTGTGGAGGAGGGTGGATGTGTTGGAAATGAAATGTCTGAGGACTATATGTGGTGTGAGGTGGTTTGATCTAGTAAGTAATGAAAGGGTAAGAGAGATGTGTGGTAATAAAAAGTGTGTGGATGAGACAGCAGAAGAGGGTGTGTTGAAATGGTTTAGTCAAATGGAGAGAATGAGTGAGGAAAGATTGACAAAAAGGATATATGTGTCAGAGGTGGAGGGAACGAGAAGTGGGAGACCAAATTAGAGGTGGAAGGATGGAGTGAAAAAGATTTTGAGCGATCGAGGTCTGAACATACAGGGGGGTGAAAGGCGTGCAAGGAATAGAGTGAATTGGAACGATGTGGTATATCGGGGTCGACGTGCTATCAATGGATTGAACCAGGGAATGTGAAGCGTCTGGGGTAAACCATGGAAAGTTCTGTGGGGCCTGGATGTGGAAAGGGAGCCGTGGTTTCGGTGCATTACACATGACAGATACAGACTGAGTATGAACGAATGTGGCCTTTGTTGTCTTTTCCTAGCGCTACCTCGCACGCGCGCAGGGGGAGGGGAGTGCTGTTTCATGTATGGCGGGGTGGCGACGAGAATGGATGAAGGCAGCAAGTGTGAAGGTGTACATGTGTATATATGTATATGCTTGTTTATGTATATGTATGTATACGTTGAAGTGTACAGGTATGTATATATGCGTGTGTGGGCGTTTATGTATATACATGTGTATGTGGGGCCTCGCCTAAACCACTTACTCATTCTATCGACCGATCCCTTGGGAAGGATGAATAGCTGGGATGACTGTGGACCGACTACCGCAACCATGAGTCGAGCCTATGTGCTCAACCCCGGATGGCTTATAATGCTTCAGAGTCAGCAACGCTAACCTCGACACCACCTCCCACTAGAACAGTTTCATCTCGAGTATTCTCAGTGATGAAACTTTGTACGTTTATATAAAGGAATTACCATGGTTCAGTTCGTATCTTTCTTTCCCTCTGGTCTTTACTTATTCACCTATCATGTCTGTGGTGTTTCTACGCCACCTCGGGTCCGTTGATTCGCTCGCTGGTTCTACTATCTCTTCTGTTAAAAAGCTTCTGGTATTTGTACCGTCGCTCGTGGTTGCCAGTCTCCTCTTGCCCTGGTTCCCCCGACACGCTCCACATTCTACAGTCACTGTCCTGGTAACTAACTCTTCCTGTACCCTTCTTCTCCCGGAGTCCAGGAGTGTTTGTAGCCTCACGAGTCTTGTTAAGTCACTGTCACTACCTGAGGAAGGTGCCGTAGAGGCTTCGACGGGTTGTTGTGACTTGACGTTGACGGCCTTCTTAATTAATAACCCTGGCCTAGATGGCCAACCAAACAGAGAGAGAGAGAGAGAGAGAGAGAGAGAGAGAGAGAGAGAGAGAGAGAGAGAGAGAGAGAGAGAGAGAGAGAGGACTGGAGAGGAGAGAAGAAGAGAGGAAAGGAGAAAAGAAAGGGGAGGAGAGGATTGGAGAGGAGTCAAATGGGGTAGAGAGGAGACAGGAGAAGAGAGGAGAGAAGAAGAGAGGAAAGAAGAAGAGAGGCAAGAAGAAGAGAGGAAAGGAGAGAAGAAAGGAGAGGAGAGGATTGGAGAGGAGACAAAAGGTGTAGAGAGGAGACAGAAGAGAGGAGACAGGAGAAGAGAGGAGAGAAGAGAGGAAAGAAGAGAGGCGAGAAGAAGAGAGGAGAGAAGAAGAGAAGAAAGAAGAGAGGAAAGAAGAAGAGAGAAGAGAAGAAGAGAGGAAAGAAGAAGAGAGGAGAGAAGAAGAGAGGAGAGAAGAAGAGAGGAAAGAAGAAGAGAGGAAAGAAGAGAGGAAAGAAGAAGAGAGGAGGGAGAAGAGATAGATAGATAGATAGATAGATGAGAGAGAGAGAGAGAGAGAGAGAGAGAGAGAGAGAGAGAGAGAGAGAGAGAGAGAGAGAGAGAGCTGGTTACAGTCTACAGCTGTTCCATCATTCAGCACACACGCCACATTCCGCCATGCACCCTGGCCGACCCACTGTCAATGCCACGGACAACCCAGCAGGAAGGTACCTGAATGTCAGGGTGGAGGAGGCCGGCCAGGAAGAGCAGGGTCGGAGGACGTCCGTGTACGGAGGAGGAGCGAGGAGCCAGACACTGGCAACTGTAGAGGATAAGAGGATCAACACTTAGAGGAAAAGATGAAAAGAAAAAAAAGGTTGACATTAGATGATTGATGGTTTGGGGAACTTAGAGAAATGAGGAGGAGAGCAGGTGCTGGTAAGATGAGGGACTTCCGTCTGGGCATGGAAGGAAGTACTGAGGAACCGGAGTTAGGTAAGGACTGTACAACACTCGATGGGAAGACTGTGAGTCAGAGAGATTGCCATGAGGTCACGGCAAGAGACGACTACAAAGAAGACACTAGAATATTTTTTCTTTCATACATATCCGCCACTTCCCGCGTTAGCGAGGTAGCGTTAAGAACAGAGGACTGAGCCTCAGAGGGTATATCCTCACTTGGCTACGTTCTCTGTTCCTTCTTGTGTGTGTGTGTGTGTGTGTGGTCAAATGCACCACTGGCAACTAACAAATCATTAGACTAACCAGTGTGGAGATCAAAGAAATTACAGAGGATTCAGAGTTAGACCAATGAGCGAAGGGAACTGTGTTGGCTGGATGCTGGTGGTTGTCACATCGTAGGAAGGGGAGGGAATGGAGTGAGGGGCTGGGAAGGGGAGGGGTGGAGTTTGGGCAGGGCAGGGAGGGGAGGTAGAAAGTTTTTACTGGGGTGCCAGCAGCCTCTCATAATGGAGGCACCATGAGGGCGCACGCACAGAGGCATGATCAATGTGAGGCTGGGTGAAGGGAGGGAGGGAGGGAGGGATGGGCGGCCTGCCATCCACTCGCCCTCACCACGTCCCCACGTCGGTCAGACCGTGACACCTGCACTTCCCTAGGGGCGCTCTGAGCCCTCCGACACACGCGGGCACCCCACCCCATCCTGGCCGGGGATTGTCATCATCTAAATCAAAATCAAGTTCAGGGACGGGGAGGAGGGAGTCGTGGTCAGGTGGGATGTTACATAATTGGGGATCACACGATGACCCATACCTGCCCTGTCAGGCCTGGTGATCCCCGGTGGGGACTGGGCTCTGCTGGGGGCATACGGGACAGAGGTGAGGGAGGTTGGGCTGTGTTGAGGACAGAGGTGGTGGAGGCTGGGCTGTGCTGGGGGACATAAGGAAGGCAGCATCACTCTGTTCCTCCTCCCCTGTGCGCCAGGAGGCGGCCCAGCCTCGGGATGGATCACGGGACACTTCACTCCAGGTGAGTCACGTCACAGGAGGCGGCCCAGCCTCGGGATGGATCACGGGACACTTCACTCCAGGTGAGTCACGTCATCGAGCGACCGCTGGAACCAGGCCGACTCGCCGCACTGGGACTACGTGTCAGCGACCATTTGAAATCTGGTGGTGGATACACACCTGACGTCACCGTAGTGGTACACACACGATGCCAGTTGCAAATCATCTTATTGGTAGGCTATGTCGCAGCCAGCAGCGGCAGCAGGAGGCTGAAGTAGGTGTGTGTGTGTGTGTGTGTGTGTGTGTGAGCGCGCATGCAGGCCCGCCGATGACATGCCCTGGTGTTACTCTGGAGGCGGGCGGAGTGGTCGGCCCTCCGTCTGGCCGGGGCCGTTCGTCCCTCGGGCCGGCCTGGGTCGTGGTCCACCCTGCGACAACCACCTGGTGACTACAGCACGGTGGCGTGCGCTCCTCACGCATCGCAGGTGGTTGTGGCACGTGAGGCGCCTCCATCCCAACCTCCCACTAGTTCATGACGGGTCGGCCATAGTTAATTAGTAGTTCATCTTGCTTGTGGAGCAGGAGTGAGGGGTGTGGGACACTCTGGGATGGATAGCGGGACAGGGGGTTGCGCCGTAGTGAAGACTAGGGGATGTACGTCGAAGGTAGTAATGATACGTCGGGTCTGGAGAGTGTAAGACAGCGAGACACACAGAAGGGAGCGGGTGTACAGCAGGTGGGCGGAGGCGAGACGTGTGCAGGCCGAGGAGGTGTCAGGAGGGGCAGTGACCTGAGCAGCAATCAGGGCAGCCATCAGAGAGTCAGGTCACACTACTGCCACAACCAACACACACCAGCAGATTGCCTCCTGTGTGTGTGTGTGTGTGTGTTGGGCGTCTGCCACCCACATGGCCCTAGCTATACGCCCATAACCACGCAAGACCTATCAGGACAATGCCGTCACCTCCTCTGTGGTCAGCTTGCTACAGTTCTCTACCGCTGTATGTTACCTCGTGTCTTCCCTGGCTGTTTTTCGGTTTAACCCTCTGTTGTGTCGACCTGTTACCGCAAACACACCAGTTGTCCCACCCTGTTACCGCAAACACATCATACAACCAGCCAGAAACTTGATTAGTGCGATCACATCCCGTCTTGTTCTTCTGTCCTGTACTGTAGGCAGGTGTTAGGATGCTGTACTGTGCTGTAGGCAGGTGTTAGGTTGCCGTCCTGTACTGTAGGCAAGTGTTAGGTTGCCGTCCTGTACTGTAGGCAGGTGTTAGGTTGCCGTCCTGTACTGTAGGCAGGTGTTAGGTTGGTCCTGTGTTGTAGGCAGTGTTAGGTTGCCGTCCTGTACTGTAAGCAGGTGTTAGGTTGCTGTCTAGCACTGTAGGCAGGTGTTACGATGAACTCATCTCTCGGGTAGGCTCACCAACTTGGGTTACAGTATTACTGGCCCGTCGCTGGCCTCGTTCCAGCAACCCCACGCGTCTGTTTAGGTAAGGAGACCAAACTGGCGATCTACATTCTCATTCGAGTTCACCTCGTGGTATGCATATTTCTCTCCATATCCTCTGGTGATGATGTACTTGAAGGCTATTTTGACAGTGGTTAGTATATGACTTACCTCCTTCTGGTGTGGCGCTCTGGCGAGGCACTGTTTCCGACCCCAAGCTGACCCGGGTGTAGGATCGCGTGAGGTGTTCCTGACAGCCTGTTTTCCTTCTACTGTGTCAAGTCTTCATTCGGGTTGAATTCCGGTAGCCATTCACCCGACCAATGGTGTCTCGGTCTCCACACTGGTTTATGCAATCATAACAGTCCTAACATATAATACTTGTCATGTGACTATTCCTCATCACAACTGCTCGGGTTGAACATCATCAGCCATGTATCAGTCCAACTATGCAGTCCGTCAAGGTCCCCTTGTAACTGCATGCAATCTCCCACGCCCCTTACTTCCCTTATGACCTCTGCATCATCTGCAAACATGCCCAGATACGAGCCCAAACTCTGTAGTAAGTCATACACATGAAACAAGAAGACGTATAAACCCAGAGCAGAGTCCTGCGGAACTCCGCTGCTGACATCAGCTCATTCTGAAAAGGCTAATCTGATATGTGAGCTTTGCGCGCGCGCGTGTGTGTGTGTGTGTGTGTGTGAGTGTGTGTGTGTACAAAGATGAATAATAAGTTTTCAGTTTCTTTTTATGTGTTGAGCCTTTGTGACACATGTTGAACATCTGTAACATATGCTAAGCTTTTGTAACATATATTGAGCTATTGTGACATATGTCGAACTTTAATAACATAATGTATACATTAGGTTAATTTTCTCCTTCTTTCTTTCCCTTGTATCTTTCATCTGTGTCTGTCTATTGGCCTATTCATCTATCTATCATGGAGCTCTTTGCATCATTGATCGTTAAACTGATGTTAACACAAGCCATGTCAGCCATGATGATGATGATGATGTTTATGTGGAGGATCTTACGGTAGATGATGAAGATGTCGCCGCGAGGGACGTCTGCCTTCGGTGATGTCGTCATATGATACGACGACCCTCTTGCCGCAAACACACACAGGCTGTGAGCACTCGAAAAAAGCACTGCCAGCGATGTTAGTCGCTGTGTGTGTGTGTGCGACACTGGCATGAAGTGATG
Organism: Panulirus ornatus; assembly: GCF_036320965.1. Classification (NCBI taxonomy): domain Eukaryota; kingdom Metazoa; phylum Arthropoda; class Malacostraca; order Decapoda; family Palinuridae; genus Panulirus; species Panulirus ornatus. The sequence goes on from NC_092230.1 coordinate 32,191,860, forward strand.
TCAATGCTGGGGAAGGCTGGCGCCAGGGAAGCCGGTACAAACAGAGTTTCAAAAATCATGACATCTGTGTTGGTGGTGATTTTGAGTGAGACGAGACACGACCACCATCACCATGAGGTTCCCTGTGGAAGGAGGAGGGGGAGGGAAGGCGTGTGACCCCGTTATGGTAAAAGAGTCCGGACGTTATTCAGTACAGGACAGAACTGACCAGCATCCTGAGTGACTCTCTCTCCAACACAGTCTTCCCCAGTACCTCCCTCCCTCCAACACCTGCCCCTCGTCCACAGTTGTCTCTCTAAAACGCCTGTCTCTCTAACATCCGTCTCTCTCCGACATCTGTCTCTAAAACACCTGCACGTCCTTAAGTTGATGTAAAATCTTTGACAGGATGGTATCTGTCGGATATAAAGGGCTGGATTTTACTTTGTGTCTCTGATTACTTGTCTTACAGAAAACTGTTCTGTTTGAGGGACACAGAAGTGAAATCAAAGAGTTTGAATTTGGTACTCCGCAGGTGTGTGTGTGTGTGTGTGTGTGTGTGTGTGTGTGTGTGTGTGTGTGTGTGTGTGTGTGTGTGTGTGCGTGTGTGTGTGTGTGTGTGCGTGCTCTGATCCCCATCTTGTTCTAAGTTGTAAATAACGCCCTTCTTCAGTCTACGCCCACAAATACCGAACACCATTTACTTAGTCATGCTGACGATATCATGATAAACACCTCCAGGTATTATAATACACTCACTACACTCAACCACGTACCAGATACCTGTGAAAGGTTAGGTCCTGTCATCTCTGCTGTCAAAACGAAAATCCTCAACAGACGTTCCCCTAAAAGATAGGGTATCATCAGAGAGATTCAGTTAAACAATTGGTCCCAGAATGATTATGTAAAGTGCTACCGGCATCTTGGATAAGAGGTACCAGCATTAGGAGCTGATGTGACTAGACGTCACAACCAATGTAGAGAGAGAGGCTTGGAGCACCCGGAGTTGTGGCTGGCTGGTCACAACCCTCAGTCTGTGGCCAATGTCAGAATAGTTGAAATCAAGTACGTCGCTTACATTCCATCTATGATTGATTATGCTACGCTTCTGCTGGCTCTGACGCCAGAGAGAAGGCCCGAAGGGCTTGAAAAAAAAATACAAAATGAAGCTATGAGGATCATACTTGGCTGCCCTGAAGCAACAAAGATATCTAACACTCATAAATCGCTTGGTCTTTCTGGTATCAGAGACAGAACACCTGAAACCAGCCTTACTGGGACCCCAATATTCAGGCGGTCACATCCCAATCCACGTGAAGGAGTCTTCTACACCTTCTCTGGTGGGAGACATCCATCCAGATGGGTTACATCAACTGAGATCGGACTTATATCGTCAGGTATTCATGAACTCTGTCGTGAGAGACAACAGTTGCCCTACCTTGCCCTCAGGGGAAATCAACCTCTCTGATGTAACTTATTCCCACACTCCTCCTAAAACCTCTACTCAGGTCACAGCCTGAGTTAACAGAAGAGAAAATAATGACGCTTGTTACCACACTGAAGCCATGACAACTGAACATGATTCCCTACAACACACCGCTGGTGTTGCCGTCTGTGCCACTGTTGCAACACGAACTCACAACTGGGGCTCAGGGTCAATAACTGGACATCCACACTCCAAACGGGACTACTTGCTACCCTTATGACCCTTAGATATGTTGCACACTGTAACTGTGATTGTCTCACTGTGAGTGATTCTCTTTCATTAGCAACGTTACATTCGCTTCGTTATGGCTGTAATGTGCTTGCGTTCGAAGCACGACGCAGGTATAACAGAATCACTCATGCTTGGCTCACAGTCCACTCTTTCTGGGTTCCATCCCGCCCTGGGCTCAGAGTGCATGATGAGGCGGATGAACTGACTCAAACTTCTGCCCTGAAGGTTGAAGTTGATTAACACTTGGGCCTGCCCTGCCAGCAGCCTTTAAACCATCGAACAGAAAGAACAAGAACAAAATCTCTTAGACTTAAGAGAAGTAATGTGAACACAAGCAGGTCCATGTACGACCTTAATATAATGGAGGAAGAATGGAATGGACGAAGGCTAGCAAGTAGGAATATGTACATGTGCATATATGTATATGTCTGTGTATGTGTGTATATGTATGTATGTGTGTATATGTTGATATGTATAGGTATATGTGCGTGTATGGACGTTCATGAATGGTTGGGCCAATCTTTGTCTGTTTTCTGGCGCTACCTCGCTGACGCGGGAAACGGCGATCAAGTATTATAATAATAAAAATGACTATATGCTTCAATCAACATGATCAGTAGACACCTTGATGTAATCGCCAGACTTAGGCTGGGCTTCCAAATATTCATGAACAGATCAAATCCACATGTCAACACAGCTACACCTACACCCTGCAACACTGTGTACACGACTGTTGTAAACCCACTGAGTTCAGGGATGGTTCTCATCAAACATTACAAGATATGTCCAAGCACGTCATCCATGACAATGTTCTACCTCGCATACTTGAAAAGTACCGTAACTTTGCTTACTGTAAATAGTTTCATTTGTCGCATGTCATGTTACGTAATCTCAACCAAGTGTTGCTCACCTACTGTACACTTCACCTACGATGTAAACTGCCCGATAATTCAATGAGTGACGCGATCCATGTAAACACTTTTTCTCACTATGTAATCTGTAATGTATTTTCAGTCACTGTGGCCCACTCACCAGTTGTCCCCTGCACCTTTTGTGCATTCTTGTGTCCTGTATTGCGCCACTGCCCACAGGAAGGGTAAGAGGGCACCATAAGTCAGGTGCTCTTACGGTAAAACTCAAAAGCCTTCCAACACCTGTCTTTCTCGAACGCCATCTCTCCAACACCCACCTCCTCTCGCACACATCTGTCTCAACGCAACACCTGTCTTTTTCGAACGCCATCTTCCCTAACACCTGCCTCTCTCCAAAACCATTTACAAAACTTGCGAAAAAAAATTTCTAAGTTACAAATAATGACATGGGAATAAATATATATATACGACTGTTGTCTCTACATCGTGGTTAGGTGTGGAAAGTACAGATTTCCTTGCCGAACCTGCAGACTCAGGATGCACTCTGTTCAGTAACTAGAAAAACGTCCCAATAAACATCTGTATGAAGCGTATAGTGTTGAAAATATCGAAAAAAAAACCCTAGGGGGGCTTTATCATTCCTTCACAAACAAGAATATCATTACCCAAATATTTGGTACATTGATCATGGAAGATGGGAAAGATCTTAAATATTCTTTCGTTGTCAGTATTTATCAATGACGATACAGTTCATGTCCCAATCTCATTTTCATCGCTAGGACGGGAAAAACATTCTACAACAACATACTGACGCGCAAGATGACTATACACTGTTTAATGTACATATAGACCAAAACGTAAGTAAGACGGCAGGGCTGGAAAAGTTGATCCAGGGATATTGAAAGAAAAGTAGAAAAGAAAAAAGAGTTAATCGCTTGACTATATGCTCTTGGTGGGTGGAAAGTTCTTGATCGAGTTTTGTAAGTTAGCCACAGTAAGAGCATCATGCAGAACACGTAGCGAATCCCTTATCCGGATATTACCGCACCAAAACACCTCCACGTCTGTCGTGGGTCAAGCTACTCACCCCCATCGGTCGAGGTCTGACTGTACAGTACATCGCTCAGCGGACCACCACTTTAAGACACATTCTTGGGATGGTCTTCGTCGCAGTCGATCATATGTGACACGTCTGCTTGATTTCTTTTTTTTGATATAATCACCATGTATGAGGATGACAGGAAGGTGGCTAATATCATCTCGTTCCATATTTCAAATGAAACAAGAAAACATACGATGAAGTTCGTCATCAAGGGTTACTGCCATAAGTTAAGTCACCATATGGCATAGATGATGTTGTACTTCAGTGGTTAGAAAAATGGGTTAACTGGTCGTAAGCAAATGGCAGTGATTAATGGTCCAGCCTCAGAATGGTTAGACGTAACAAGATCCTCACTTTTACAACCAGTTCTCCTTCTCATGCTTATTAATGACGTCGATAATGAGGCTGCATTGAGAATCATCCAAGTTTGCAGACGATATTAAGCTGGGGAATCAATCTGTAGGGGAAATATGGCGTCTGCTGCTTCATACTGTCGCACACTAGCTGACGACCTCTGCTCAAAGATGCCAGACGAATTCTAACATTGCTAAGTGCAAAGTTTTACACTTCACTAAGGAGAAAAAAAGAAAATTCTCCTTAGCTACAAAAAGACGTAAGTACAATAATCTCTGATGATGTAAAGCCAAAGTTATCAGAGTACAAAAGTCGTAAAGTGTTTTATGACAATACTGGATTCGTAATACTGGAACCTTCGGTGGCGGTTTTCAAGGCCTATGTGCAGCAGACGACAGCTGGGACCAGGCTACGGGAGGACACAATTGGGACAGCAGGTAAGAACCTGACGTGTCCCTCATGAAATGATAACATCTGGGAATTTCGAAAGTTTTTCTTGCATTTCATTCGAGATTATATATATATATATATATATATATATATATATATATATATATATACACGAATAACGTGCATATGAACGCACACCTTCATAGAACATACAAACCTCTAATATATATATATATATATATATATATATATATATATATATATATATATATATATATATATATATATATATAGAGAGAGAGAGAGAGAGAGAGAGAGAGAGAGAGAGAGAGAGGCTCACCGTACGTCTTGCTTGATGTGTAAGACAGGTCTTCTCAGCCGCCTCTTCATGCATTACATAATAATCTGTTCCGGGTTCATCTGGGACTGATTTCAACCGTATGCCAAGTGTTCTTTTGAACGTTTCTGTGTACTTGTCCCATGTATAGTTCTTAGCACTCCTGGTAGTGCATCAAAGAATCAATCAAGCTGTCTGGTTTGGCTTTCGTATATATTTTTGCTCATTTACATAATTTCGGTGTTTCATGGTATTCTTGAAGACTCACCAACTCTGTATCTTCCCGTTGAGAAGCCTTCAGGATTGATACATTTTCTTTCATACTTTCAATGTGTTGCCATGGGTAGACTATCATACCTCTTTATCTTCTTTGTGAGCAATGTATCTGTAGTTCTCTCTGCCTCTCATGGTAGCACATATGTTCAGTTCCCTCGATTTTGCTCAAGATTGATCTCTGAATTCTCTCTAACATGTTGACTTGTATTTAGCATTGCAGTCTTAGCCATAAACTACACCACCCTGCCAGAATGGTTTATTGAATAACCATTCAGAGCTGCGAAGAAGACCTTTAACAGGACTGAACCTAAATCAGAGAAAGCTACAAAATCCAGCTGGATTTTTCTTATGTAATTAAACCTCTAACCAAAAGAAGGAACAGAGAAGGGGGCCAAACGAGGAGTCATACCTCAAAGGGTCTGCCGTATGTTCTTGAACGCTTCCTCGCTAACGCGAGGAAATGGCGAATATATATATATATATATATATATATATATATATATATATATATATATATATATATATATATATATATATATATATATATATATGTATATATATATATATATATATATATATATATATATATATATATATATATATATATATATATATATACATTCCCTGGGGATGGGGGAGAAAGAATACTTCCCACGTATTCCCTGCGTGTCGTAGAAGGCGACTAAAAGGGAAGGGAGCGGGGGGCTGGAAATCCTCCCCTCTCATTTTTTTTTTTTTTTTTTTTTTTTTTTCCAAAAGAGGGAACAGAGAAGGGGGCCAGGTGAAAATATTCCCGCAAAGGCCCAGTCCTCTGTTCTTAACGCTACCTCGCTAATGCGGGAAATGGCGAATAGTATGAAAGAAGAAAGAAAAATATATATATACTTTGTCGGTGTCTCCCGCGTTAGCGAGGTACTGCAAGGAAACAGACGAAAGAATGGTCCAACCCACCCACATACACATGCATATACATAAACGTCCACACACGCACATATACATACCTATACATTTCAACGCATACATATACATACATACACAGACACATGTATATACACCCGTGTTGCACAGGGGTCCCGGCTTCGATCCTGGCTGTTGGAAGTGTGTATGTTCTATGAAGGTGTGCGTTCCTATGCACTTTGTTTGTATTCATATACCTCCGCGTTGTACAGTTAGGTTCGGTAAAATGCTATCTGCTGGCTATGTGCGCCTGTAGGGAAATGACTGGTGTAGACCCCGTTGCTCACCAACGTGAGACGTAGGGTATTCGAGTACATAAATAGTATTTGAATAGTTATTTCTCATTAGCCAGGCCCATAGCCTACCGGTAGCCTTCCCGCCTGTTGCACAGAGGTCCCGTGTTCGATCTTGGCTGTTGGGGGTTTGCATGTTCTATGAAGGTGCGCGTTCCTATGCACTTTGTTCGTATATATACACATGTACATAATTCATACTTGCAGCCTTTACTCATTTCCGTCGCCACCCCGCCATACATGAAAAGACAACCCCCTTCCCCCGCATGCGCGCGAGGTAGCGCTAGGAAAAGACAACAAAGGCCACCTTCGTTTACACTCAGTCTTTAGCTGTCATGTGTAATGCACCGAAACCACAGCTCCATTTCCACATTCAGGCCAAACAAAACTTCACATGCCCTGGTTCAATCCATTGACAGCACGCTAGGTATACACATCGTTCCAATTCACTCTATTCCTTGCACGCCTTTCATCCTCCTGCATGTTCAGGCCCCGATCGCTCAAAATTTTTTTCACTCCATCTTTCCACCTCCAATCTAGTCTCCCACTTCTCCTCGTTCTCTCCACCTCTGACACATATATCCTCTTTGTCAATCTTTCCTCACTCATTCTCTCCATGTGAATAAACCATTTCAAAACACCCTCTTCTGCTCTCTCAACCACACTCTTTTTGTTACCACACATCTCTCTTACCCTTTCATTACTTACTCGATCAAACCACCTCACACCACATATTGTCCTCAAACATCTCATTCCCAACACATCCACCCTCCTGCGCACAACTCTCTATATAGCCCATGCCTCGCAACCATATAACATTGTTGGAACTACTATTCCTTCAAACATACCCATTTTTGCTTTCCGAGATAATGTTCTCGCCTTCCACACATTTTTCAACGCTCCCAGAACTTTCGCCCCCTCCCCTACCCTGTGACTCACTTCCGCTTCGATGGTTCCATCCGCTGCCAAATCCACTCCCAGATATCTAAAACACTTCACTTCCTCCAGTTTTTCTCCTTTCAAACTTACCTCCCAATTGACTATATATATATATATATATATATATATATATATATATATATATATATATATATATATATATATATATATATATATATATTCTATATATATATATATATATATATATATATATATATATATATATATATATATATATATATATATATATTGTAAATGGGATGGCTTTGATTAGGGCATTCAGTTGGCCGTGCACTTTCAGCTAACATAAGAAAGACATAACAACACCACTGTGAACGTGATCATTATGTGTAATATTCTTCTACTCTTACCTCCCCTCCTAACATGGTAAGATACACCTACACTTCCCACATCGTCGTACTTACGACTACCGAAATCACTGGCTAATGTCAAGTTGTCCTGCACAACATAACGTAAAACACGTACGTCAACACGTATGAAACATGTAAGACAAACACACAACTACCCGGTCCAGTGCTGTGTCATCTGTTGTTTACACAAGTGGCGGGAAACGGGTGCGCCAAGTAGGCTACCCTCGTGGCCCATGACCGTTTCTCCGTAGCTCACATTCATCATGCAGTGAGCGACACCACTTGCCCTCATTACTATTCACACGACCCTAGGCAGACCCTCAAATCCAACCACTGGATCTAACTAGAGTGGTTCTGATGTGGGCACGTAAGTATCCACCCCAGGCTTCACTGGCTCGGGCCAGCAATGTCTTTTACTAATATCCTCACCTTGCGGCATGCCCTCTGTATGGCAGGGTACCTCCGCTTTGCGCGAGGCCCTCACAAGATGGGACGGTATGGACGCCAAACCTGCCTGGCCAACGGTGAAGCGTGCATCTTATCAGCGGTTCACAAGCTTGCTGGATAGTCCTTTACAATACTGACCTGTTGACAGGACCGGATTTAGAACTACAGAGGCTATTGGGCAACGAGGGACCGGTGGGTCATCGTATCAACGGAGTTATCACTCCTCCTTAACCACAACAGGTCGGCTCTCACACCACAACACGACTCATTAGGACGGAACACATCTGCATCATGAGACGACAATTATACAGTCTCGCTCTCACTTTCCATTCAAGCTGGGCGCTACATCTAATTGATGCTGCTGCTGCTCTATTGTCCCTCGAACGCTAAAAAATGATGCATTTGTTTTCACTATGAGTTATGTGGAGGCCCTGAGCCCTGTGGTACACCCGGCTCTACATACCCGCTGAGCATGACGTTTAAGACCCACGAACGAACGACAAGTAAGACCTTATGAAAGTCTGACCCTTAAGGGTCAGGTCAAGAGCCAGGTCGTCATACCTTAGTAAGGGTCATGTATCATTGTGTTGCACGGTATGGAGATGTTTGTATCCGTCACCCAGACCTCGACATACCCCTCCTGCTGTCTACCTACGTAAGGCCGTTACCGTAACCCTGCCCGGTCGAGCGAGTGTCAATGCTCACGCCTCCCGTCCCTGTGGCCGTAGGCTGCACCTGTGGCCGGCGGGCTTCCTGCCCACACCATCTCCGCCACCTTAACACATTATACAATCGACGTGGGTCAAGTGGGGTTATCACGTATACATACCCGTGATTAAACCTTATCACTGATGAGGTATTGGTGGGTAAGTAGATATGTGGGTAGGAAGGTAGGTAGGAAGGTAGGTAGGTTGGCCCTGGGACGTAAACAGGTCCATCTAGACAGTCATAAGGACTTGGGAGCCTGCCAGACGACTGGCTCACCATACGACCAGAGAGACATCCGGGATATGGGTAACTGTGAGACAAGGGAGATATTACCCACCACACTGGTAATTACCCGCGGGCAGGGAATCATTTGGTCATCAGCGGTGGAGAACGAACGTAGGCTAAGACTCGTCCCGCTGGTCATGTGGGCGAGAAAAGCAGAACAAGACTGATGTCTGAGTTCGTTATTATAGTCAAGTTCAGCTTTATAACGCCGGTCACGATGTCGGTTGCCAGGATGTCGGTTGCCAGGATGTTGGTTGGTTGCCAGGATGTCTGGGTTATTTCTCTAAAACGTCGTTTCAGTAAACATTTGTTAATCCTCTTCGTCTATTACTGTGGCAGGTGACGTAGCGACTGTGTTGGTGTGTGTGTGTGTGTGTGTGTGTGTGTGTGTGTGTGTGTGTGTGTAGCTCGGTTACAACCTGAGGTAAAGTGTCGCCTTCTCCTGGACACATTTCCCGCCACGCACGTCCTCACAAGTGATGGTTTCTTGCTCCTTACCTCTCGAACACCTCCATACTATCCTTGAACACGACGGTACGATCATCCACGACGGTGCCTCCCTTGAACACGACGGTACGATCATCCACGACGGTGCCTCCCTTGAACACGACGGTACGATCATCCACGACGGTGCCATCCTTGACCACGACAGTACGATCATTCACGACGGTGCCTCCCTTGAACACGACGGTACGATCATCCACGACGGTGCCTCCCTTGAACACGACGGTACGATCATTCACGACGGTGCCTCCCTTGAACACGACGGTACGATCATTCACGACGGTGCCATCCTTGAACACGACGGTACGATCATTCACGACGGTGCCTCCCTTGACCACGACGGTACGATCATTCACGACGGTGCCTCCCTTGAACACGACGGTACGATCATCCACGACGGTGCCTCCCTTGAACACGACGGTACGATCATTCACGACGGTGCCTCCCTTGAACACGACGGTACGATCATTCACGACGGTGCCTCCCTTGACCACGACAGTACGATCTCTGAGCACGACGATGGAGTAACCAATGGACCCCTGGGGAGGTTCCCATGGGGGGCCCCATTCACAAGATTCACTCAGCTGAACCTGTGTGATCACTCATAATGCTTCCGGCTGGGAGGGACCTTACACTCATCACGCCTCCCTCCTCTACATACATACATCTCTCTCTCTCTCTCTCTCTCTCTCTATATATATATATATATATATATATATATATATATATATATATATATATATGTGTGTGTGTGTGTGTGTGTGTATAAATTTCTTTCATACTTGTCCACGTGAGCGAGGTAGCGTCTAGATGAGTGTGCACTAATGAAAAAAGAAATCTCACTTGGCTCTTCCCTCTGTTCCTCCTCTCAAAAAGATACATGAAAGTATAACAAAACGCTGCCTTGGTTCAAGACAACGGAGCCATGGCAAAAACCTTTAGTGATTGAGGATGTATTAGTATTTACGATTGCTTAAGAAGGAAAATGTTCTGTAACTCATGCCATCCACAATCCTGCCCTCGCGTATCGCCTCCCAAGTACTCCTCCACTTCCAGGTGGACAAGGCGTGCAGGCCTGATGTCTACACCTTCCAGACTCCTGCAGGAGTGTGCCTCCCAGCACACTTCGCCTCTGTAAAAAGACCTAGACTTTTCCATCTTCTTGAACACATGCCCTGGTGCAGCCCATCCCATTTATCTCACTTCAAGTGTCTCCAGAGTCTTCGAAACCCTCCTTACCTCTCACGTTTTCAGACACTTACAATCCCATTCATTTCCTTCAGATCCACAGTATGGATTTCGCAGTGTTAGGTCTACCGTTGATCCCTTCTAAGTGAATTGCCTCTAGTCCTCCTCTCTACGGGATTTTGGTAAGACTTTCGTCGTGTTCCTCACATTTCCAAAGTAGTTGACACGGAGTGGAATAGGTCTTCGCTGTTCAAGTTTCCTTACTTTTGAGGTTTCCTCTTTCTGTGTCCTAGTGTACACAGCAGTTTCCTCTCTATACAGTCGTTCCACTGCGGGAGTCGTTCGAAGGGCGACTTCCCTCTCCTGTCCCATCACAACACTTGTTCCTCATGGTTCTGTATCATCGCCTGTTCTCTTTCTCCTCTTGCTAGGTGATCTCTCTCTCTCAACCAAATTTGTTCACTCATACGTCAATGATTCCACTTTTCTTACTTGGACTGGACACGCGTCTAGCTGCTGCTTCCCACAGGTTATGTGTGCAGACCTGCCACTCGAGCATTAGCTCTCATGATGTATCCTTCTTCCATATTCCTCCTGTGGTCATCACCTCCTCCTGTAGCCGTTCAACTTACAAAAGTTGGGTGTACAAACACCTGCCAACCCGGATGACTTTCTGATTTCTTTTTCTTTCACTTTTTGCTCTCTCACGCTGGAAGGCCTTTGACTGGGGCGTGTTCTGCCTGTGGGAGATCCCACTCCAGGTGTAGCAGCTGTAGGAGACATCAGAATGAGGAAGTGATCTTTCGTTTTCATTACGCTTACGTTCTTGTTTCTCACGATTCTCGTTTTTTAAAGAGAACAAATCTTTACTTCGGACCAATGGAATAACCTTCGTTACTCCTCCTGGATAGCTAGTCTGGTCATTTCTTCAATTTTTGGTCAAGTTTTGGTCACCAGAAATGGAAACACGTATATTCAGAGATCTGACCAGGATCTTGTGAAGATCGCCGACGTTTTGTACCGTCGATGGAACAAGCAGTCAGTCTGAATGTACCGCCAATGGTACAACTTTGGTACAACTTTTTGTACCACCATCGGAATATACCGCCAATGGTACAATTATTTTTTCCGTACCACCATCGGTACAGTGTTGAACATAGCCTTTTACCACCGTGTGGGCGTATGACACTATGTACACTGTGTGGTACACTTCTGTCCCTGACTGGAGCCTCCAACGTAAAGGAAAAAAAAAAATGGTTTTCTCTGTTCCTCGGTCCGTGCTGAGCCTGTGCCTCTCATCAGCTCACTGGTCATGGAAGTTGGAATAACCGCAGAATGTATAACGAAGTCATGAGCCAACGACCCACTTTCTGTTATGCTATGTGTGTGAGTGTGTGTCTGTGTGTGTGTGTCATCTCCTATTCATGTATTCAAGTATATAGGGAAGAAGACGTACACTCGTGGGGCCATATACATATATATAAAAATACATACATATATATAAATATATATATATATATATATATATATATATATATATATATATATATATATATATATATATATATATATATATATATATATATGAACCTCTCTCGAGCGTTCTCCATTTACATGAAGCTTAAGATATTCTCTACTTCAACACTTTCCTCTGACTGAAAGAATGTTGATTTCCAGTCAAAATGTTAAATGGGATTATAATCTTTTGATATACTAAAGTAATGACACTGGCTCATATTCACAAGTCCTTTCGTTGACTTGTTCTAACCCTCCTGTATTATGTTATTACTGAAGTACATCTTCATACCTTTTCTGATTCTTGCTAAGTTTCTCGTTGCGTCTTGTAGTTTCTAAGACTGACATATTTAGGCTCACAACTTGTCACATGTTCTCACACACTCAACATGTGTAACCAGGTCCTCCTCTTCTTCCCTCCCTCGTCTACCTCACCTTAGCTTGTGTCTGCCACCCTCTCCCTCTAGCTCAGCTGCCTCCCTCCAGGGACGATACTGTCGGGGAAATTGGCTCTAAGATACACTGTGAATAATAATTCTCGAAAGACCTCATCACTCATGTACTGGGAGGCACTTGTGAGGAGAACCAGTGTACACTTCACCTCCTCCCCAATCCTCCAGCTGTGGTGTCTTGGTGGCATGCTGACCACTGTGTCAACTATAAGTATCTCCCACACATACATCCTTGTAACTACCTATGTGTGCTGTGAGGGGAAGGAGTTTTACACTCGTGGGGCTCCATTCCATGGCCATTTTCTGCTATCGTACAACTTCTTGAGTTGATGTATGCTGTCTGCATACATATACGATATGCTTCCCGGGAGGAGACAGTGGTGAGGTGGCCTCATTTCATCGTGGCCCATCTTCACGTCGCATTCGGCCGGGTGGAACCCCATCGATTCTGTGTATGACCAAGTCCACTTCCTGTTCAGGTGTCTGCCGCCGAGCGCAAACCTGAATACTCGTTTCACTAAATCTAGCATTGTCTGTAAACATAGCCACGTCGTGATCTGAATCCTTTTTTGCATATCAATGACACAGACCAAAATAGCATCGGCCGCAAGACATATCCCCACGGGACACCACCTGAGACTTTCATCTAGTGTGATAAGGTAGGTCTGATGCTGCTGTCGTCTACTTCAGACCAGCCAATTTTCGATCAATCGAGGGAGTCCTGTTATGCTCTCTCTCTCTCTCTCTCTCTCTCTCTCTCTCTCTCTCTCTCTCTCTCTCTCTCTCTCTCTACATCGAACGTGGTAGGCAGCCATTGACCAGGTAGGTATATTACTGGTACTACCTACCCTGGTACAGGGAGGGTCAATACTGGCTGCGCAGTGAGCCATTGCTTCAGTAGCTGTCAAGAGTCACTCCTTTGGCCCCATCCACACGGGGTGAGAGCTAGCTTTCAGTCTACAACCGTATAGTCGTTCCTTCTCATACACAACACTTGGCAATACATAGTTCAGACGACTCGTCCCATCCTGACATATTCTCCGGCGAATCCCTTGAGCAAGCCCTGCCTTTCGCCAAAATCTCATAATATATATATATATATATATATATATATATATATATATATATATATATATATATATATATATATATAATTGAAAAATGTTTGAAATGAGATGCCTATCTGGGAGGTCGGATATTGGTACGTTTGAAGGTATGTCAGTTCCAATAATGTTACAGGGATGTGAGGTATGGACTATAGATGAGGATGTGTGGAGGAGGGTGGATGTGTTGGAAATGATATGTCTGACGACAATATGTGCTGTGAGGGGGTTTGGTCGAATGAGTAATGACAGGGTAAGAGAGATGTGTGATAAAAGCATCCTAGCTACGTCTCTTCGTTGTATATCAACTAATTGTTATATTTCTCTCTTGCGTCTTCCCTGATGATGTGATTGTTACACGAAAGTGCACTAGGGAACTTATCGTGTTTCATTTTCCCCGTGAGCTCTTAGGAATATACTTGATCACGTGCAAAATTGTGATCCTTTCCAATATATATATATATATATATATATATATATATATATATATATATATATATATATATATATATATATATATATATATATATATATACACATACAAACACACACACACACATGAAGGAATACTAAAGAATTCAAACAGCGACAGACCACTGGGTCCTTTCGAGGCTGTTAGTAACAGTGGAAGAGATGTGAAACTCCTGGATCATCGTGGTAAGAGTACAAAGACATACAGAGACTTTAAAGAGAACATCTGTGAAGTTCATCGTATGTATGCTACTACTTTCAGCCACTCTAGTGGACAAATCATTCTAGATATTAACAGTCCTGTTGAAGAAAAAGTACTTCGCCTCATTCATTCATTTTGTATCTATCACAACGAGGGAAATCAGACGAATCTAGCCTTAAATAGCTCGTTAGATCGAGATTACCGATGCCTTTGATAATTTCAAACTTCTGTATTAGATCTTCTCTTAACATTCTCTTTTCTAAGTTAAACAGAATTCAGTACTTTACTCGGCTGATATAGGACTTGTTTCTCAGCTCGGAAACCATCTTGGCAGCTCGCCCCAGTGCTCTCTCCATTCTGTCTACTCAGTATTCAGTATGATAACGTAATAGTGACTTGTAAAGAGTGAGGATTATTTCCCCGGTCATAAATTCGACAGCCTTGCCTATAAACTTGAGAATCTATCACAACCAATAATTTTCCTCACTTTCCATCTTTTGTATTTCAAAATAATTCATACCGTAGTTTGACTTTTTGCTTTTATTTATCGATATCAAAATTCATTTGCCATCTGTAAGTTCAGTCTAACTGTTTGAAAAAGCAAACGTTCAATTTCTTTCGCGAATATATTTCGACATTTTACAATGCTCAACCCATTATCTGCATCATTATATATATACCGGAAACTGAACCAATCCCAAGACGTGATCCCTGTGGCACACCACTTGTTACGTCTAACCATTCTGAGGCATGATCAGTCATCACTACATTTTGTTTACGTCGTCAACCACTTTTCTAACCACCGCAGCACAACCCCATCTATACCGCGTGACTGAACTAAACTTCTTGAAAATCTGGATAGATAAAATCAACTGCTTTACTTTCATCGCACCTGTTGATTATATCATTAAAGATATCAGGCAAATGTGTCAGACACGAGCGATTTCGTGGAAAATCATGACGAGAACCGTTATTCAGTGGTGGTTCTCTGAATGGTTTATAAAACAGTCTCAAATGATGGTTCCTATAAGTCTACCATTTGGAAATGGATTCGGAACTTTATTCAAGTCTTACGTAGTTAATATATAAGCATTACTTTGGTTTTTGCCCCCGAGAGCTGGCTGCTGGTGAGCCCCCACCACGAGCTAGACCACGCAATACTCTGCAAGCTCCTGCTTCGCATGATTCCTGTGTGACCATCGGCAACTCAAGGGAAAGTCGTTTTGTTAACTTTTCTTTCCCTACATCTCGAAACTTTGGCACTCTCTACCATCTCATGTCTTTCCCGATAACTATTACCTCGCGCTTCTTAAAACACAAATTTTTCGCTTCCACCAAAGTTCGTATGCACTTTCCCTTCTTTTCTCTTTCCGTTTCATAAACATTTCTACATTTAAATCATGGCCCGGTACTGATGTGGACTTTCGCCCATGACTGGAGCCTTCAACGAAAACCTTACAGTTAACGTCTTCAAGAGACAGCGATGGCTGGTGGCCTAGTGATCATGGTGGCTGAATTAACCATATGGTAATCTTCCCTGGCACTGGGTCCCGGACGCAACCATGGGATCCAGGGCGGCTGTGAGGACGGCGAGGCATGTCTCTGCAGCTGAGAGGCTCCAGCGAGTTGATCAGACGTATGGGATAAATCTACGTCCAGTTTATGTAAGGTCCGTGTGATCACATTGGTATGATGGGAGGTTCTTCTATACAAGGATTAACTCACCGGTCTCACGGTGATCTGGCGCGGATGTGAAATTCACAGCCATCCGGCTCCCACCAGGCGAGTGACGACCAGCAACAGAAAACGTAACGGATTGGAAAGCGAGTGATGGAGGTAGTCCATGATGGACCCGGGGACAGCAGTTGGTATGACAGAGATGGCTGGAGATGAGAGAAAACAAATAGGCTCCTCTTCCGCGTGATATCAGGTGTTGGACCACACAGCGGAATATTAAACAGGCCGCGCAACATGGATGGTTCTGCTATGCAGCTACGATTCATTATTTTGATCTATCTCGCAGCTACTCACTCCGTATAAAACTACTGTCCCGTTCCTTTCTCTTGTTTTACGTTAGTGATCCCGTACATTTTTCGCGGTATCTCGTAACCTTATTCAAGGCGCGTAGGTGATACACACGAAGATGAGAAGTTAATTTAGTTATCAGTTCTGTTCGCGTGATAGATATAGTTGCCAACTATCGCCGGCAAGCAAGCAAACCACCATTCCCTTCCCACGGAAACCTCTGAATAAGGGTGAACCATATTCTTACTGCCATTCGAAAATGAATATCATAACATTCCACCACTGTCGACTGAAATTGGTAATTTACCATAAAGGGAAGGCAGGCTAAATTACTGAGACGAATAAGAATAGGGATTAAGAGCAGACTACAGATAGGACGGGTGACCTACATGCAGCAGGAGCCATAGCCCTTCAGTGGGCTAGACCTTCTCGCCTCTCTCCTGTGCCCACTGCAGGAGTACTGGTCGTGTGTTGGGGGGAAACAGAGAGACGTTTGCACTAGTGTGTGTGTGTGTGTGTGTGTGTGTGTGTGTGTGTGTGTGTGGTTACTTCTGCGGGGAGGGAAATATGCAGCCGAGAGAGGAGGGAACCCTTCTCATGATATCATAACCCACAGACCAACTTCTTCAGAGTCTCCTGCTGCATCAAGGCTGCGCCACAACCAGTAGCAGGGAAAGGATGGACTCATTTAGAGTAAGAAGTTCTACGATGAGATTGTTCCCCGATGATACAACCTCGCCAAAGGTGACTTGTCACTCGCCGCGTAACCCAAAGCAGGAGGAGTATGGTAACGCATCTATCTATCTATCTATCTATCGATCAGAGAGAGAGTAAGGGAGGGAAGCCAAAGGATGGAAGCTGAGAGATGAGACCCCGATGGCACACCGTGTCAGAAGCTTTCGATAAGTCAAGAGTAACTACAGATGATTACCCAAAAATCTGTCAGGGATGATGACCAGACATGAGTCAGATAAGAAAGAATATCACCAGTGGATCTCGCCTTACGGAAGCCACACTAGTGATGGGAGAGAAGACTGTGATTTTTTTGAAGTGTTTTAGGATATGGGAGGTGAGGTAGGATTCAAAGACTTTGGAAATGGTAGACGTCTAAGCGACAGGACAATAGTTACAGGGGTTAGAACGAGCACACTTCTCAGGGATGGGATGTACCAATGCATGCTTCCAAGAAGAAAGGTAGGGTTTTAAACAGAAACGGAATAGACGAGCAAGCACAAGCGCAAGTTCGGAGGCACACTCTCAGTACAAGGGGAAAGATGCCACCAGGGCCATAAGCCTTACACTTGTGTCCAGAGAAAGAAGACCTATTCGGACAATCCGAAAAGAGATTACGGGAAGATGCATTAGATTAATAAGAGGAGCATCAGGGGGTGAAGGAATGTCAGAGTCATCCAAGGTAAAGTTAGAGAAACAGAAACCAAGGAGAGTTGCTTAGTCCGTGGGAGAGACAGCTGTAGTACCGTCAGAACGGAAAAAGTGAGGGAAAGGTAGAGCGAATGTGTTAGCGATGCTTTTAGCTAAAGACCAGAACGACCTATCAGTGGATGATGAGGAGCGGATATCACACCTTCTTTCAATAAAGGAACGCTTCACCTCACGGATAACGTGCTTGCAATGATTACGGGCAGTGATAAAACCTGAATGGGAACCAGAGGAAGGAGAGTTTTCCCAAGCCCCATATGCCTGATCCCTTGCCTGAATGGCCTCAGAACAGGAACGGTTGAACCATGGACTGGAAGAAGAGGTCGTCTTGGAAGAAGAGGGGATAAATGCTTTCATCCCCTCAAGAACAACCTCTGTTATACGCTTACAGGAAACGGAAGCATCATAACATAAGCAGACGTAGTTTACCAAGGGGGAATCAGAAAAGAATTTTCGAAAGCTAATCCAGTTACCTTTACTGAGGTATCAATATTTACGTTCAGAAGTGGCTGCTGGAGGAGACTGAACCCTGCAGCACACCACTAGTGAAGCCTACCCATCACGAGGAGGCTCGTCTGACGTGTGTCATCTGTTCCCTTCACTAAGATGGCCTATCCATCGAGTCTCTCACTTTATTCCTGCTTGAAGATCCAGCTTCTTCACGAGTACCTAGGTGTGGTACAGTGTTAAATACCCTGAGGCAGTCCACGTATAAACCATCCACTCAGCCTTCTCTTTTATCTCCACATTCCTGTTTCTTTTCTTAAAGAAAGATATGACATTAACTCTCTTCCACTCCCTTTGGCACTTAACCTTCCTCCGTCTACATTTTGAACAATATCTTTAGCACATATATTGCAACGGATGCACAAGGCCCTTTGGCATAATTTCTGTCTACTCTCGATATTTCAGAGCTTTTCCTTATACCTTACCCAGTCTACCTCACTGGTGATGGAGTTACTGTGTTTTCCACTGTGAAAACACTTTTTGAGCTTGTCATTCAACTCCTCTTCTATCTATACATCATCTTCTGTACCACGTGTCTGTACCACATCTTATTCCATGTCCTCCCTCACTGGTCATGTCCTATACCATGTCCTCCCTCACTCGTCATGTCCTATTCCATGTCCTCCCTCACTCGTCATGTCCTATTCCATGTCCTCATTCACTCATCATGTCCTTTTCCACATTCTGCCTCACACATCATGTCTTGCCTCTCATGTAATGCTTTATAGCGTTCTTCCTCACAGGTCATTTTCAACACTTTTTTTTTCTCCAGTCACGGACCAAAGTGCACATCCAGGCCGGGTCTTCAATGAAATATAAGAGGCTAATGAAAGGGATAAAGAGGAGACACGGAAAAGAATGAACAAATTTTGGAGGAAGTTAAAGACTTTCTTTTTGAAAGTGCCAGGTCAGTGTTATTAGAAAAGACATGAGAGGGTAAAATGTTCCAAAGTTTTGTCTCAAACCTCATATCTCGTATCATGGTTTCCCTCACATTTCATGTTTGCCTCGCACGTCTTATCCTAAACCATGTCTTGCCTTACACATCATACCCTAAACCATGTCTTGCATCACACGTCATATCCTAAACATGTCTTGCCTCACACATTATATCCTAAACCATGTCTTGCCTCACACATCACATCCTAAACCATGTCTTGCCTCACACATTATATCCTAAACCATGTCTTGCCTCACAATCACATCCTAAACCATGTCTTGCCTCACACATCACATCTTAAACCATATCTTGCCTCACACGTCATATCCTGAACCATGTCTTGCCTCACACATTATATCCTAAACCATGTCTTGCCTCACATATCACATCCTAAACCATGTCTTACCTCACACACAACACCACACACACGTCCAAATCCGTCTTAGTGGTTCACTCCAGCACATGCTGTCCTCCCTCACCCCCACACACGAGCACACCAGACGGATGGCAACATCCCAGGCAGGTGCGGTAGTAGTGGACATCACGGTCCCTCACCGCTACTCCGTGATGGGCTGACCCGGTTCTTGAAGGCGTCTGCACGACCCCTTCACTCACTAGTGACCCACTGAACCATACCAAGGGGAAAAAAAATCTTTTCAAAGTCCAGTGTCCCATGTGTCATGGATAACCATCGGGTGAAGGACAGAATGACACTGGCACTACCTCAAGGTCCAGGATCATCCTGGAATACAGTTCCAACACGTTTTCTATACCTCGGCATCCTGCCTACGAGTGGCCGTCTTCAGTATACACATTATCACACACCT
Source organism: Panulirus ornatus (assembly GCF_036320965.1). NCBI lineage: Eukaryota > Metazoa > Arthropoda > Malacostraca > Decapoda > Palinuridae > Panulirus > Panulirus ornatus. Next base: position 32,212,061 of record NC_092230.1, read on the forward strand.
CACACCAGCACAGGTGATCAGCTATTCTCTCCTTACCCATCATCACAGACTACTAGGTCATCGACCTCACCCTGACGTCCCTCCTCCCATCATTTACCCTCTCAGTCATCATGAACATCCTGCTTGCGGAGCTTGCTTGCACTTACGGTGAAAGTGTCTTCGCAAGCACTGCCTCACCCATCGGTAAAAGAAAAAGCAAAACAAACATACATACTAAAATTCTAAACCCAGGAAGTTTGAGCCATACTGTTCAACATCCATCGTTCTGAAGCCAAACCTTTGCGTTTCTGTAGCTCAAAATCTGTGGCACGTTATACTAAAGTGGGCAGTCGTGTTTCATTCACATGTGTAACGCCCATTAGGAGTCCTCAAGCATACCCAGGTTACGCAACTGCTCTGAGACTAGGGACAAACTGGTCTTACGGGGTCGTCACATCCAGCACACTGGCCACACCATATGACACTTACCTATACACATCGTCGTCGTACACTTTCTCCTCATTAGTAAACCCGAGCACTGCTCACGTCCCTCTCTCTACCTACCTACTTGCCCATCTATCTATCTATCTATCTATCAATCAATCTATATATCATATATATATATATATATATATATATATATATATATATATATATATATATATATATATATATATAGAGAGAGAGAGAGAGAGAGAGAGAGAGAGAGAGAGAGAGAGAGGGGACATGTCAGCGACTGGAACCATAGAAGCGGAGATGAGTCACTGGATGGGTAGGGTGGGGTTGGGGGCTGTTTGAGGGGGGGGGTGAAGATACCGGGACAACTGAAGTATGAGTGGAAAGAGAGATCGCTATCTGGGATGACGAGAGATAGGCATGTTTGAAGATATAGTATTCCAAAAGATGTGCTAATGCGAAGCACAGCCACAAAAAGGAAATGTACGGAGGAGGGCGATTGTGCTGGAAATGAAATGCTTGAGGACAGTACTTGATGTGAGAGAGAGGTGTGGTAATGAAAAGAAAAAAAAAAGAGTGTTTGAGAAAGCTGAGGTGAGTGAGCTAAAATGGTTTGGACTTGTGAAGAGAGTGAGTGAGGAGACGTTGACAAAGAAGATATGTGTCAAATGTAGAGTGGACAAGGAGAAGGGGGCAGACCACATTAGAGATGTAAGTCTGCCTTCAGAAATATTTTCGAGTGCTCGGGGCTTGAACGTGCAGGAGGATGAAGGGCGTGCACAGGACAAAGTATATTGGAACGATGTAGTATACAGGGGGCGACGCGCTCTTAATGGACGGAACCGGAGCATATGAAGCACCCGGGGTAAGCTATGGGAAGGTTTGTGGGGCCTGGTTGTGGATTCGGTGGGGTGGTTTCGGTACATCACACATGGCAGCTAGGTAATGGATGTGACCGAATACGGCCTTTTCTTCATCTGTTACTAACGCTGCTTCGCTAATGTAGGAAACAACGAAGAAGTATGAAAGAAAGAATGATTGTATATATATATACCTGAGGCAGTACGGTAATGAGGTATATCGACAGCGGTACGCTGATCTGTCACTGTACAAGGCGTCACCTATCAACATACCATACACACAGTGATACAACAGTGATACATTTCTTCCTCATAACTTTCACCTGAATTTTCTCTCTCCTATTTTCCTTGATGTATCTCAAGAGCAGCTTGGGATTTAGCCCTCGTTCCAGTGTCTGCCCCATATGGCAGGCGAGTCCCGGAGGTTCATTCATATGTCCCTGACCATCCAGACTTCCCTAATACTGTATATGATCCCATCCCGAGGCCTCGCGATACCTCACCGTCTACCTTTGGCCAATTTGGTCTCACGTCGACTTGAAATCATTATCAGTATTCCCCCTGGTGTAGTCACTAAATATATGAATAAATTGATATAATAAGTATGGGGTTCTTTAGCGCATTGTACAAATTCATACAACCGACCCCTATTCATCCCACCGCGTTTCATCCCTAACTGTCCTAACACTTCGTAGACTTATTCTAACGTGCATGAAGCGATCACAAATACCTGTGTAAAACACCTTTACCGTCAGATGTTCGACCACCTGCTCCCCCATTCTTTCCTGACACCGTCAACCTGTACATGTATAATGTGTCGGCTGATGTGTGTCTGTGTTGTGTGACGGCGCTGAAGGATATACAATAGACTTGAAGACTCCATTTATTGCCCAGTATTTTGTTGTGTTATCGTAGATAAAGTATCTATTTTCACCCATACATGGCTTTATAACGTCTTTTACACATCTTTTACTTCTAACATATTTACAAAGTTCATTAGTTTTTTTCCTCTCATTATTTCAACGTTCTGTTTCTCATGATGTTTTACGATTCGTATTCGGTTCCAATATTCCCTGTTGATGTCATCATAAACATGGCCGTTTGAAGATAATCTAATGCTTTTTTTTTTAACCCTTTAGGAGTTTGTTTTACTACGTGTGAGTTCCTGCGAGCCTCGGGTCAATCAGTCAGTCTATATTTCTTCTCAATTCCATTTCGTCTTTTCTGTTAAGGGATTTCGTTTTTTTTTTTTTATCTAAAGTCTTGGTCAAAGTTTTTGAATTTGTACCGAATCCAGGCAACAAGACCATGGCGTATTTTTTTTTCCACTTATTGAGCTTATTTACATTACCATCATACCCTTGAAGATATGGAATATCACGAAAGCGTCCGGATCTTCATGTTTCATTTTCCTTGTGGCTACGAGAATATTCCTGAATAACTTGCTCTTTTTTGATATATATATATATATATATATATATATATATATATATATATATATATATATATATATATATATATATAGGAAAGGATCACAATTTTGCGCGTGATCAAGATATGTCTATGAGTCCACGGGGAAAATGAAACACGATAAGTTCCTAAGTGCACTTTCGTGTTATAATCATATCATCAGGAGAGACACAAGAGAGAAATATAAGTCAGTTGATATACATCGAAGAGACGAAACTAGGACGCCATTCGGTAAACATGCGATTGTCCAAGACATATATATCAACTGACTTATATTTCTCTCTTGTGTCTCCCCTGATGGTGTGGTTATTACACGAAAGTGCACTTGGGAACTTATAGTGTTTCGTTTTCCCCGTGGACTCATAAGAATATATATATATATATATATATATATATATATATATATATATATATACTACTTACTACCTGCCCAAGAAGTCTTTTCTATATAACTATCTCTATATCTATCTATCTGAAAAACTTTGCCATTGCTCTCCAAAGAATCGAACCCGGGCTAACGTGAACAGGAGGCAGACAGCGTACCACTGGATGATGACCACCGATGGGACCCAACCTGCCAATCTGGAGCTGCTGTCTACACCTGTACATGGCACTGCCAAATTGGCAGGTTGTCCCACAAGTGGTCCAGTGGTACGCTGACCGTCTGCTGTTTTCGCTAACCTGGCTTCGATTCTCGGTCGCGCAATGGTAATTTTAGATTGATTTGCATATGAACTTTTCAAGTTATGAATATATATATATGTATATATATATATATATATATATATATATATATATATATATATATATATATATATATATATATATATATTTTTTTTTTTTTTTTTATTATACTTTGTCGCTGTCTCCCGCGTTTGCGAGGTAGCGCAAGAAAACAGACGAAAGAAATGGCCCAACCCCCCCCCCCCCCCCCATACACATGTATATACATACGTCCACACACGCAAATATACATACCTACACAGCTTTCCATGGTTTACCCCAGACGCTTCACATGCCTTGATTCAATCCACTGACAGCACGTCAACCCCGGTATACCACATCGCTCCAATTCACTCTATTCCTTGCCCTCCTTTCACTCTCCTGCATGTTCAGGCCCCGATCACACAGAATCTTTTTCACTCCATCTTTCCACCTCCAATTTGGTCTCCCTCTTCTCCTCGTTCCCTCCACCTCCGACACATATATCCTCTTGGTCAATCTTTCCTCACTCATTCTCTCCATGTGCCCAAACCACTTCAAAACACCCTCTTCTGCTCTCTCAACCACGCTCTTTTTATTTCCACACATCTCTCTTACCCTTACGTTACTCACTCGATCAAACCACCTCACACCACACATTGTCCTCAAACATCTCATTTCCAGCACATCCATCCTCCTGCGCACAACTCTATCCATAGCCCACGCCTCGCAACCATACAACATTGTTGGAACCACTATTCCTTCAAACATACCCATTTTTGCTTTCCGAGATAATGTTCTCGACTTCCACACATTCTTCAAGGCTCCCAGAATTTTCGCCCCCTCCCCCACCCTATGATCCAATTCCGCTTCCATGGTTCCATCCGCTGCCAGATCCACTCCCAGATATCTAAAACACTTCACTTCCTCCAGTTTTTCTCCATTCAAACTCACCTCCCAATTGACTTGACCCTCAACCCTACTGTACCTAATAACCTTGCTCTTATTCACATTTACTCTTAACTTTCTTCTTCCACACACTTTACCAAACTCAGTCACCAGCTTCTGCAGTTTCTCACATGAATCAGCCACCAGCGCTGTATCATCAGCGAACAACAGCTGACTCACTTCCCAAGCTCTCTCATCCCCAACAGACTTCATACTTGCCCCTCTATCCAAAACTCTTGCATTTACCTCCCTAACAACCCCATCCATAAACAAATTAAACAACCATGGAGACATCACACACCCCTGCCGCAAACCTACATTCACTGAGAACCAATCACTTTCCTCTCTTCCTACACGCACACATGCCTTACATCCTCGATAAAAACTTTTCACTGCTTCTAACAACTTTCCTCCCACACCATATATTCTTAATACCTTCCACAGAGCATCTCTATCAACTCTATCATATGCCTTCTCCAGATCCATAAATGCTACATACAAATCCATTTGCTTTTCTAAGTATTTCTCACATACATTCTTCAAAGCAAACACCTGATCCACACATCCTCTACCACTTCTGAAACCACACTGCTCTTCCCCAATCTGATGCTCTGTACATGCCTTCACCCTCTCAATCAATACCTTCCCATATAATTTACCAGGAATACTCAACAAACTTATACCTCTGTATATATATATATATATATATATATATATATATATATATATATATATATATATATACTTTTTTTCATGTTAGTTCGCCGTTTTCCGTTTAGCGCCAGGAACAGTCGAAGAAACGGACCATGTTCGTGCACCGAAGCAAGAAAGTGATACACCCCTTGAGAAAAAAAAGTTCGTCACCGAGACTGTACACCCTTCTGTCCATAGCCAGTGATACAGCCTCGCCGAAGGTGTCGTCTCACTGGCAGCGTAAGCACTTTGAGAGAGAGAACATCGGCAAACCTTAGGGAGAAGATAAATATTTTGGAAGTGATCAGTGCGAGGAGAACGAAAGAACATATGGCAGCATCGGGAAGTGGAGCAAACTAGGAAGTGGAAACTGGCAAAGAAATGGAGATAAAGTATAAGAGACCCGAAGGTTCTGTATGGAGGCGACACTATGTGTTGTGTGGAGGGCTGGTGAAATGAGAAACGGTAAGGCAAGAGAGAGGTGTCGTATAAAGAAGAGTGTACATGATATCGAAATTGGAAGGAACGAGAAGAATGAGGAAGCCGAGGAGGAAGTGGAAGTGATCAAGTAAGAGATGTTTCGGGTGGTCGGTGGTCTAAACACGAGCAGGATGAAAGGCAAGCATGGGACAAAACAAAGTGGATCGATGTGACATACAGTGGGCGACGGTCTTTTAAGTGGGCTGAAGCAACGTACATGATGAAGTCAGGGGTAAAGGTCTGTGGAGCTTGGCTATGGCTAAGGTGGCTCTGGTTTCAGAACTAGAGAGTCATTGTGAACTAAGAAGTCCGCCTCTTCGTCTGTTCCTGGCGCCACTTCGCAGCGCAAGAAATGGCGATGGAAGATGGATAAAGGCAAGAAAGTATGAATATGTACATGTGTATGTATATTTAAGTGTATATGTACGTTATGTGCGTATATGTCTATATATATGTACGAGTGGATAAATCTTTCTTCGTCTGTTTCCTGGCGCTACCTCGCTAACGCGGGAAACGGCAATCAAGTATGATGAATATATATATATATATATATATATATATATATATATATATATATATATATATATATATATATATATATATTTCATCCTTGGGGATAGGGGAGAAAGAATACTTCCCACGTATTCCCTGCGTGTCGTAGAAGGCGACTAAAAGGGGAGGGAGCGGGTGGCTGGAAATCCTCCCCTCTCGTTTTTTTTTCTTTTTAAATTTTCCAAAAGAACGAACAGAGAAGGGCCCAGGTGAAGATATTCCCTCAAAGGCCTAGTCCTCCGTTCTTAACGCTACCTCGCTAACGCGGGAAATGGCGAATAGTATGAAAAAAATAAAAAAAAATGTAAATATATATATAGGGAGCGGGGGGCTGGAAATCCTTCCCTCTCATTTTTTTTTTTCAATTTTCCAAAAGAAGGAACAGAGAAGGGGGGCCAGGTGAGGATATTCCCTCAAAGGCCCGGTCCTCTGTTCTTAACGCTACCTCGCTAATGCGGGAAATGGCGAATAGTATGAAAGAAAAGAAAGATATATATATATATATATATATATATATATATATATATATATATATATATATATCCCTGGGGATAGGGGAGAAAGAATACTTCCCACGTATTCCCTGCGTGTCGTAGAAGGCGACTAAAAGGGAAGGGAGCGGGGGGCTGGAAATCCTCCCCTCTCAGTTTTTTTTAATTTTCCAAAAGAAGGAACAGAGAAGGGGGCCAGGTGAGGATATTCCCTCAAAGGCCCGGTCCTCTGTTCTTAACGCTACCTCGCTAATGCGGGAAATGGCGAATAGTATGAAAGAAAAGAAAGATATATATATATATATATATATATGGGGATAGGGGAGAAAGAATACTTCCCACGTATTCCCTGCGTGTCGTAGAAGGCGACTAAAAGGGGAGGGAGCGGGGGGCTGGAAATCCTCCCCTCTCGTTTTTTTTTTTTAATTTTCCAAAAGAGGGAACAGAGAATTGCGCCAGGTGAGGGTATTCCCTCAAAGGCCCAGTCCTCTGTTCTTAACGCTACCTCGCTAATGCGGGAAATGGCGAATAGTATGAAAGAAAAGAAAGATATATATATATATATATATATATATATATATATATATATATATATATATATATATATATATATATGGTTTTTACAGACTGCGATTTATCTTTTCTATTTTTGTTACCAATTCTTAGTGAATCCTGGTTTTGTCGGATGCAAGTGTGAGGCGTCGGTGTATGTGAGCATCATGCAAGGTGTAACCTAAATATACCTGACCAGATCCGTTGTCATTCTCCGCGGTTCACCACATACCTCCTCACTTGAATCAGTGTGTCAGGTCTGTGTATGACTCTCCATATGAGATCAGTTCACTTTGTCAAATTAATTCTTCTTAACTTGTACTCATGTTCTCTTCCAGGACTCTGGCAAATGGGGTCAGATCTAGCTAAGTGGTGATGTACTCCCCTGACAAAGAAGCTTCTGCTTCCGCAGACTTCTCACCAAATGATCAACAACGTGTGTGTGTTTTTTTTCCCCCATCCTTGTGCCTCTTGTTGTTGAGACCCGTCGGTGTCCAGACAGTCAACGCAAAAGGCGTCAACATCTTGACGGCATCCCATATATCACTGATCGATTATGGTCCTTGACCTTCTGTGCACTACCATACCACGTCTTCACACCTTGCCTTGACAACACTGTACAATATGTGTGTTTGGGTTGTTGTCCCTGGGATATGATCATGTTCCTCCAACGTATCATTCACTATGCCTCCAGTACCCACCCTTATCGGTGCGTCCCCTGTAGAAGTCTAGTGTCCCATCGTCTTATTATGGTATTAGGGAACCTTGCGCGACCTACACATCCAACCTGTCCTCCCAGTACCTCAAACCGGTCGTGAACTGTTCCTCACCTGTGAAAATCTTCCCCTAAACCTTCTTACTATCATTTCTCCTTCGTTAGAGATAGTCCTCAGTATTTCTCAACCTTGTTTCAACGTTTATGATGTTGTTATCGTCTGTTTCATACAGGCGAGTAAGGCATGTTCAGTTGCCTCCCGTAGATCCCATTAAAGGTTCCTAATTCTATAACTTAATGGACTGACATCGACACAGGAGAATTTACTTCTCTCCTCGTGCCTTCCTGTATATCGAAGATACGAAAGACGTCTTAACAGCATCATATGTATGGAACTCCTCGATAATTTTAGAATTCAGTCCCAACAAGGATAACTGAGAGAGAGAGAGAGAGAGAGAGAGAGAGAGAGAGAGAGAGAGAGAGAGAGAGAGAGAGAGAGAGATTGATATGGACGCTTTGGATTCAGGAAGGGACACACTGAGCAGCTGACTGCCTTACGTCTTTCACGTACTGTTGCCAGACGTTTGATGACTCCAGAACCAGCCGTATCATCACACTGCACATCCCTGGCGTCTGGCATCCGGAACTCCCCATGAAACTATAGTTCCTCGGCGCCCAACACGACTTCTTACCCGTCACAGGAACTATCTTCAGGGACGTGTTCTCACGGTAGTGCTTGAGGGAAGCAACATCAGGGAGTTGGTGCTGGGGTACCGCAGGGTAGGGTTCGAGGTCTCCATGTTAAGGGAAGACATTTTTTTTTTTACTGACCATCTTTATTTGATTAACGAGGCCTACTCCTTCCTCTGAAAAGATGCTGTCTGAGACGGGCTGTCATCAGTGAACGTCACCCCTGATGAACACAACATCGTAGAAAAAACTGTGGCTGGTAACATCTTCTGCTGGGGAAGTAGACGAAGACGATCATGAGGCTAGACGCTATGACGGAGGAGTCTGGATTACAGATGAATGCACGTTTTAGAAAGCAGGGACCATGTGGAACTCATACCAGTGAAATTTCATTCACTCATAACAAATGAGGGTCACGTGCTAGGTCCAGCAGTACTGCTGCAAGAAAAGTAGCTGATCCAGGGAGAACGACACGTATCGTAGTCGGTGGGAGCTACAAGAAACCCTAATGACGCACAGGCTCGTTCATACCTGGCTTAAGTTGCACATCCCTCTTCTAGCTTACGAGACTGAACACAAAACTGATGACAGAAACTCATCTCCAGCCTCCTTACCTCCCGGTAGGATCCATGACTCATCTCCAGCCTCCTTACCTCTACATCAAGGTCGAGACCTCGCAGGTCTTGTACAACAAGAACGTCCATTAAAGTTTCCTCACCTTATCTTCCTCCCGGCTCGTTCTCACCAGGGAGTCTACAAGATATGAAGCAAGAACAACACCAGCGTCAGTCTGGCTGTGGTGTTCACAGGGAACACGGAATGAGATCTTCCATCCTGCTTCTTCGTCGGTATCTGGAAAACCGTAACAAGTGAGCGTGTAAGAGATGGCAGAGCCTCCGAGCATGTGACGTCACTGCCTGGCTGCATGCTTCCTTAGATTCCTCTCCAATGCTTGTCTCTCTCTACCGGGAATAATGTACGAAAAGAAACTTAACATCTTCCAATAGCCATCCATGAAAGACCCAAGTCTTAGATATCGAATATGTAATACCTTTAGATAATGAGTAGTTCAGTATCACACTCTGGTCATCGGTTCAGGCTACAGGGTGAACTAGAGTCAGATGACAGCTCTAAGCTTACGAAGATGCAAGGCCTGGAGTGTCTCCCCCAGCCTTTACTCGACATTTAGATAATAAGTAATAAACTAACGAAAGGACAAAGATACGAGGAGAACTTAAAACGCCAAGATCAAGATCCGGGAACTAAAGCAATATGTCCTCTTTTCGCACCATCATTCATATTCCTGTTCACTACAGGAGACACAACCAAATAACGTCATCACAACACCCTAAATAAATCTAAATTCCCTTCAAAAGCCTTTGAACTGACCTTTAAGCTTCATCACTAAACCCCCCTCTTCACTGCATACCCATCTTAACAACACTCTTAAAAGCCATGTCGAAATCCATCGTCACTGCACCCTTGAATCAGGTCGATGCTCATCTTCACTACGACTGTAACTCAAAGTCCATCTTCGCTATGCCTTTATCTTCACTACGCCTTCACTCGTCCGTCGACACCACCAGCTTTCATCAAGATGGCTTTTGATCTGACCTTGCTGGGTCAGGTCCAAGTCCATCTTCAGGTACCTTCGTCCACTTTATACTCAACAACACAAGCCTCCGACTTTACTGATTACGATAAATTCAAAGGCTAACTACAGTACACCCTTAACACCACTTTAACTGACCCTTATGTGTCAGGTCAAGGGCCCTTGCTTATTGAAGATGCGTTTACAAGTCAGGTCAAACACATCTTCACTAAACCAAGGACTTTATGCTAAATGTAGGAAAGAAAGAAGGAAGAAATACACGACGAGGAAGAGAAGAAACTATGCAAGTTAGTTTTCCTCTCAAAGATGGATCCAAATATAAGCCCAGAGCATAGTGAGAGAGTATTTAGAGTATTTACAATGAGGTTCCTGCCAACAGGCAGGACTAGAAGCTTGTACTCAGTAAGAACTGGTTCTAAGACCTGCATATGATGGCCTACGTGAGACTGACCACCTCAAACAGGTAGCCAGAAAGTGGTTGTAAACATCAAAAATGCTAATGGAAGCTTCAGTTAACTTCAACGACCTACAAGCAGACAACTGTTAGGTTGCAACAAATAAAATCGAACTAAAACTACCTCAACAAAAACGAAACTGACAAAAAAAATATCTCACAAGGTCGCTCAGTGGGTTAAGCAGACGCGTCCCAGGAAAAAAGGCAACAAAAAGCAAGTGCGAGACTCATCTCGAACGAGACAACTGAGGGGGTTTCGATCGAAAAAGTAGGAGGAGCGTCCTGCGGTATGTGGGCGGAGTCGGAGGGGCTAGAGGGTGGGGTTTGGTGGTGATGACGGTGGAGCTAGTGGTAATTAGTAGGCCAGTACTGTCCTCCCGACACATGTTGGTTCCTCACACAGGGACGAGTAGGGGTCTAGCTTCCTGTTCACCGGCTGTGGATTATAGCATAGTTCTCTCGCTACCTCGGCGCTGACAACATCATCCTGATAGATCCGTCGGCTACAGACCTAAGACTGAAAGAAGGCCACACGTTAGTCATGAGACTTCATCAAATCCTCGCGGTGGCTTCAGCGTGTGTCCTGCACATGACGGAGGCGCTGCTGGAGGATACAAGAGACTTCTCCTTCGGTACGAGTCCCGGTCTCAGCTGGCTCCAGGAACTGACTTCCGGCAGCTCCAAACTGCTGTCTCGCAAGAAGCGCTTCATCGGCTTGCCTCCAGGATCTAACATTGAGGTAATGGCTTCAGCTCCTCCAGTGTTCCTCAACCAAGTGCTTCACACTTTCCTTTACGCTCAGTGGTGAACACGTTCCTTTAATCTAGAAGGTGAACATTTTCCACTGAGGTGGATAGTTGACACGGCCCTTTACTGCCAGCGGCAAATGCGTTCTTTACAGGTGGGTAGTGAAGACATTGTCATAATGTGGGTTATGAAGACCTTCCGTTCATTTAAACGAAACAGTGAATACTCTCCGTAACAGGGAGAAGTGAATACGTTCCTTTACTATGGATGGTGAACACGTTCCCTAAAATCAGACGGCATTCACGTTCTTTGAAGTTCGCGGGTAAACACGTTCCATCAGGTTATAAACACGTCCCTCGGCCTGGATAATGAACATGTTCCTTCAACTGGGTAGGGAACAGCTACGCTCCTTAAGCTCATCCGACAGGTTCCTAAATCAGAGTGGTGAAGAAACTGGGTAAACTTACTTGCTATGAGAACGGTAAACTTTTTTTTAGACTATACAATAAATCCAATCGTCACACTGTACATGGAAGACGTTCTTCTCTACTGCATCAAGATGAAACTCCTGCATAAGCCCTGCCCTTGAAAGTTAGATAATCAACACGTTTCTCAGAAGCAGACCATGACTACAGATCAGATACACGCTCAAGGAGACACACCAATCCACACAGACCGGGGCTTAACCTCCTGACTGTAAATCTTCATAACAAGGATAAAGCTGCACGTTTGTATGTATAGAGTCCACTTCCCTCTTGTGCGTACGGGTTACTAGGGCGGCTCGGACACTCATAGGTCTTTACGTTGATTGGATGAGATATAAAGGAAGCGCTCTATCCTCACCCACTCAACTCATCAACCCTATTTGCATAAACACATTAGGTACACGAGTCTCGTCTTAACCCATCTCGCTTTACGTAAGTTACCTCAGAAAGACGGACGATATCCGCTGGGTGAAAAAAAAAACAGGTCTAGCTAGGCATAATGCGTGTAGCCCAACTACCCGAGGTAAGTGTGTCTACGGTGAGGGACACCCAGTATCTTGGCGGTCCACACCTGCATATTCCTCACCTAATCCACTGCATTAATACCCAAAGGTGTGTGTGTGTGTGTGTGTGTGTGTGTGTAATTACCTGACTGTACTGTACGAGAAGGGAGTGTAACATTCGTGCCGTCCCATCGGACCCATACCCCCTGCTTGGTCCTAACTCTTCACCTCGTCTTATATTTCACGGTTACTGGTATTTACTTTCTCTTACCCTAGCTTGCCCCAAGTGCCCACCGATCTCTGGCTATGTTCCCGCACGTCCCTCCCGACATCTGGCTTGCCCAGTGTACTCTGGCCACGTAAGTTCCTCCAAACTTCTGTGGTTCAATGTTAACATCATCATCACCCTAAATAACTTTGCGTCAGTGCAACGACCCTCCCTCCGTCCTCACATCGAAGCTACTTCCTCTTGATTATGGTACCTTTCCTCAATATGGTCCACTGGACCTTTTCTGGGATTTCTGTTTATCATCAACTGAAGGCATCAAACTCCTGATGCATACGACAGTCTGGGTCAACTGTACCACATCAAGTATTCTCTTGAATAACCGCATCTCTATTTTTCTCTCTCCTTTTATGCATATTCGACTTTTTCCGAGGTAGAACCAGGAACAGGGGACTGAGCCTAAGAGGAAAATCCTTTTTTGGCTCCTTCCTCTGTTCCTTCTCGTGAATAATAATACAGGAGGGGAGGATTCCAGCCACGATGTAGTCCGTTCCTCTCACGACCGTTACAGTGTCACTATCTGCTGATAATGACGTCAGGCATCAAGATGTCAACTGGAATATCCCTTTCGCAAAATGACCCGTGATTTGCATATCTAATTATAGGATTGTCAGAGCTTGGTCAGCTCTCATTGCTACGGTCAACTTGTTACAGTTGAATCTCATTAATCATTCATATGACCACTGCTGCCCTTTATCCAGGTCACTTTGCAGCACACTGAACTCTCTGATATCTTATTTGGCATCATTTGCGAACGCATCTGGATTTGAATCAGTTCCTTCTGTCAGGGTATTTGTATGAAGAAGAAATTGCCGTAGTCCCAACTCCAAACCCTACAGGATCTTGCTAGTTTCTTTCGCCCTCCTTTAGAAGGTTCAACTAAAAAATTGTCTCAGATCGGTACTTTATAAGGCACGGAAGCAGTCCTACCCTACACCAGCCTGGAATTCCAGCGTCCCCACCAGTCTCCTGTGTGATTGAATGTGAGGTAGGGATGAGTGTAGCGTGTCTGCGCACGTGTTTTGTGTGTGTGTGTGTGTGTGTGTGTGTGTGTGTGTGTGTGTGTGTTAGCTGCGAGCCGGATGCCTCGTCCTCGTAGGATTTGTTGGTCATAACATTAACCACTACACCATAAAGTCATGTATATTTACACACCAGTTTATATCTATCTACTTTTCATGTATGTGGAGGGAGGGAGCTTAACACTCGTGGGTTTATATGTGTATGTGTATTTTAACCTGTTTATGTATATGAAGAGGGACCTTTACATTCAGGGGAGCCACATCTCCTAACCAATCAATAACGCTCAAGATTTTGAATTTCCCTCCTCATTCCACTTGTTCCAAACGTCCACAACTCTGCTGCTATGACTTGAGTTTACCCTTTCCCATCATCAATGCTTGTGGGTGGACTGATCCTCAGTCTCCATTTACCTCACCACTGCTGCTGCATTTTATCTACTCTCACTGCAAGTTGTAGCCCCTAAAGCACCCACCCACGTACTTCATGCATTATCTTAGCATCATCCACAAATCTACATCAGTTCTAAGTAGGATTCAATTCCTTGTTGCATGTCATATCTATAAACCGCAGGGAACAGTAGTTCAATACTGTGTATCTCTGCTTTCACACAGTTGAACAACATTCACTCGGTGTAGAACTTCTTCCCTAGACAGAAACGTGGGATTCCAGCTTCTCTGTTGTGCGAAACAACATTGAAGTCTTTGCGACGGTATGAAAATGCATCCGTCCATCACCTCTCCCCAGGAGGTTTACAAACTCTCCCGTGAAAGTCGTGAAGGCTTGTGTATGACCTTATCTCTCTGACCCATACTAACTCTCTGGTATACATACAGCTGTAGGAAATGTCCACGACTTCAAAAATCATGATCTCTAGTAAGTTGACAAGACCTCGCTTGGTATCAAGACAAGGTCAAACTTTAGCGTTAAATCTTCGCCCCCTTTTTTTTCAGCAAGGTACCACAGCTGGTGTCCTTCATGCAGGTGGTATTCAGGGCATCTCCAAGAGAGACCTTTAACATCTCTGCCACCTGGCAGGCCCGGTGTTCGAACACTCGGTGCCTAGAGATACATCGTCACCACCTGTTCCATGTGTCCACTGCATGTTAAACATTCATTTCTTATGACATGTTACGTCTCGTTATACACCAAGCTATCACTGGATCTATAAGCCTCGTCTTGTTTTAAGTTTCTCGGTAAACATTCTTGTATCACGTATTTTGACGTTACTGCTTTCCATGAAGCAACTTCCCTCCCAATCCACTACTGATAGACGCAGTAAATCCTCGGTGGTAAAGAGGATTAAAAAAGAATCCACATCACATCCTTACTTACGTCTATAACGTCATAATTCTGGAGTCTAACTGTTCTATACTGTGATGTCAGGTTATTCTACATGCTTCCCAAACACTTCTTTTACACTTCTCTTGCTCCTCCCTCCTCACTATATTGTCGTTATTCCTGGCCACCTTGTACCTAACTGTAGTTATCCCTGGTTGGTCACCTTGTACCTTACTCTAGTTATTCCTGGTTGGCCACCTTGTACCTGACTGCAGTTATCCCTTGATGGCCACCTTGTACCTGACTGCAGTTATCCCTTGATGGCCGCCTTGTACCTTACTGCGGTTATTCGTGTATGGCCACCTTGTACCTAATCAGAAATATTCCTGGCCACCTTATACCTTACTATAGTTACCTCTGACCATCCTGTACCTTACTATAGTCATTCCTTGGCACCTTATACCTTACTATAGTTATTCCTGGCCACCTTGCACCTTACTATAGTTATTCCTGACCACCTTGTCCTCATCAGCAGGCAATAACATGGTCATTAGCAGGGAGGAGAGTTACCAGGCTGTAACGAGGTCATTTGAGGGTACTACCGCTGACGTCTGCTTCCACTCACAGGTCAAATGGTCGTTGAACTTTCCCTTCGACACCTTCACCTTCTACAAGGCCAAGATCCAACTGGCCCTTCCCATCAAGATCCCCTTCCCAGAGAAGCTGATCGTGGGCGGCGACAACAAAAAGAGACGTTCCGAAGGCGACTCCAACGCCCTGTGGGGCGAGGACTCCCGCCAGGACCTGCAGTACGACCACTGGTACCAGCAGACCGACAACCAGATGGACCTGCACCTGAGGAGGAGGAGAGCCGCCCGTCAGGAACGGTCCTCCGTCTACAGCTACCTCGAGGCCGCTTTCCACAAGTGAGTTCACACGTGAAGACCCTCCAGCTTCCTCAACCCTTGACCTCTACGGTACCAACCTTTGACCCAACTCTCCAATGGTAGAGATTAAAATCCCAGGCTCAAGGGTCGTGCCCTCGTGCTTAGGGAGAGTTACGTAAGGCCGGCAGGTTTCAAAGTGGTGTAAGTGTAATGTGAGGACACGTTAAAGTTCTGCAGAACTTTCATGGTTTATGTAAACCACGAAACAGACACGACGACCTCCGACACAAGTAGCCTGGCCTTTAGTGTAGGAGAACATGTTCAGTAAGTTGCACACATTCCTTTTTTTTTTTACCTCCCTTCCTCCCGCGTCTTATCTGTGTGTTGCGACTGTTTGCAGGGCCGGCATGGACGGACAGAGCTGCCTTCTGAGGGCCATCTGTGACGTGGGCGAGGCGCCCTTCGACCAGGGGCTGCTCGGAGAAATGATCAACACCTTCCTCTCGTGAGTACCGGAACCTGGCCCTCTGCTGAACAGCAGGATGCATGCAAGGCATGAGCCCGGCCAGTTGGAGGACGTGTGGTGTGTACGTGTAAGGGTTCGGTCATGTGTACAGTTACTGTCTGTGAGGGAGATCGTGTTTGTGGGTATGTGTGGCGGGGAGGACCGTGAGCTGGTGTGTGAGAAAGTCGGTGACACGTGTTCCCGACTGTCATGACCACTCTCCCAAAGCACCTGATCTCTTCATGACCTACGAATCCTCCCACTAGACACGACATTATTCCTGCCCCTCTCAGGGTCCTACGACCACAGTCTTAAACCTGTCACCTCTAAGCCCACCGTCTGGCCTCCTCAAGTCGCCAACTTTCGTAATCTGGGAGGGCTGGGTGGTCAACCCTGCGCGGCTTCTTTGCTAACTTTGCCTGGGGAGGGTACTGCCTCATGCTGTGCTTGAACGTATAATGGAGGTTATCCTAAATATAAACGAGGTTTTCTTCACCGCCTTCAGTCACAGTTCGATCTCTCTCTCTCTCTCTCTCTCTCTCTCTCTCTCTCTCAGAAGGGGAAATCGTACCATGAGACTCCTTTCTTCCCCTGACTCCCACTTCGTTTTAATTCCTACATGGAATCACAGCAGAGCTATTCTTCGTAAGGTCAAACATACTTCCATAAAAAGATAGTGTGCTGCTCTGACTTATACTGAAAACTCTCTCTGGTCCGTAACCATAAGCATCTCTCTTATTCCGTAATTCAATTCCCCCTTCCTCCCATCCTTTGACCTGATTAGTCTATAGCTAACTCTCCAACTGACCTGATCAGTCTATAGCTAACTCTCCAACTGACCTGATTAGTCTATAGCTAACTCTCCAACTGACCTGATCAGTCTATAGCTAACTCTCCAACTGACCTGATCAGTCTATATCTAACTCTCCAACTGACCTGATCAGTCTATATCTAACTCTCCAACTGGTAAAGTCGTTCTTCTTTGGTGCCTTAGTGTCTCCTGATTCAACTTTGGACAATTGTGCTTGCAATACTCCACCCTACCTCCTCCCACCGAACCTAAACCATCTCCTGTGGAAACTATTATTCCGGACCACATTATAAACCATTCACAAGACCACCACTTAATGATAAACGACCCTCAGCTTGGTTTTACACGGAAGTGGTCGTGTGTGACAAATTTGCTTGGTGTTTCATGATATAAAGTTCCACGTCAGAGGTTAATAACAGGAGTTAGGTCACGTGGTAGGGATTGAGATTGTACTTCGATCGTTAGGCAAGTGGCTGACTGGACGTAAACAAAGACTGGTAATTATGACGTCGTCAGTGGTTAGTCGGAACAAGAGTGCCATGGGGGGGATCTGCCTTTGCAACGGTTCTCTATCAGCCTACTGATGGTAGGCTGCGTTGTAAGGTATCGAAATTCATGCACGGTTCTTAATTACGAAAAAAAACCTACAACAGAAACAGAGAAAGTGCTGGACTGTGCTCACGTGTGGCAAATGAGTTAAATTTTGATGAAAATGCAAAGTTTTACGTAACGGGAGTATCACTGAAGAGGGAAATACATGATACATATTCTTGAGCTGAAAAAAAATGTGAATGAAGAAAAAGACTCATGTGTCATACTGTCTAGTGAACTATAGCCACACAAGCAGTGTACAGAAGCAGTAACAAAGGCGAGGATAATAATTCTTGCGATCATAGGCGGGGCTTTCGAAGTGAAGTCTAAGGATATTACCCTCACTCTTTACACGTCACGTGTGCGTCTTCCTCTTGAATATCATATTCAGTCGTGTCACCCGACTTGAATAAAGACTTAGAATGGAAAGAGTATAGAGGCGAGCTACCAGGATGATTCCTATGATAGCCAACTCAACGGCTTAAGAGCTGATTTAATACAGGTATCTAAAAGTACTAAAGGTTTCGATATCCTAGATTTAAAAAGCTACTTCAGGCTTGAGTCGTCTGCTTTCACTCGTAGTGATGTATGCAAACTCGTGGGTAAACGTTTTACCTTGAAAGAGAAGCATTTTCTATTCAACAGGATTGTTAACAGATGGAATGGTTAACAATTCATAGTAGCAAAAATCAGAACCATTCATAATTCAAAGCATATGTAGACTTCATCAATATTTCGCTTCAAATCCACAATCGATCCTCTTTGCGCCTATTTAGCTCTTATA
The DNA here is from genome assembly GCF_036320965.1 of Panulirus ornatus. NCBI lineage: Eukaryota > Metazoa > Arthropoda > Malacostraca > Decapoda > Palinuridae > Panulirus > Panulirus ornatus. The sequence continues at coordinate 32,230,615 of NC_092230.1, forward strand.
CAAAGTTTACGGTCTTTTCCCTCTCAAACATCTGTGTCTTCCTAATCTTAGCACATTAATCCAAGAGACCCTCTTCTCATGCATCACCACCAACAGCCTCGTTAGTACCCAATAGTCTGGTGATGTTTGAATTCATTCGTATTCCTATATCTTCTTCGCACAAGGTCATCCCAGCAGTCTCCCGGCTCCATGTGGACATGGCGTACCTCCTGCATGCCAAGGTCGTCTCTGCCTCGTAACTCATCATGGAAGCCAGCACTGCCAGCACTGGGGCAGCTCATCCCTTTCGACCCTCGCCCCGTTCCTCTCACTTCTTGGAAACTCTCCTTAACTCTCTCACGTTCTCAAACAGAATCCCTTTTCTCTCTTTCTAATCGCCAATATGGTTTTTGCAGCAGGAGGTCTCTGGTGATCTATTCTCCTACGTGACTAACATCTTGCTGAAAATTTCCTTATCCACGAACCATAATGCAATGCAGATATTTACCAGAAGACAGTCAGTCTCCTTAACAACTGTCATAACGTGTGACTCCTGTGTGTACGTGTGTGTGTGAGGAGGTGGCGTGCAGGTGTGAGGAGATCGGTGTGTGGGTCGAGTGTAGGTATGTGTAAGTGTTGAGTGTGTGAGTGTAAGTAGGTAGTCATGTGTATCATTACGAACGTTCATTCTGATTATTACTGATATTTCTGATCATCATGCCCACATGTGTTCTATTCGGCCAAGATATGACTCAGCGTATTGACTATCAGTAACACCCACGACATGTTATACCCACGTCAGTATGTTATACTTACACTAGTATGTTATACCTACCCCAGTACGTTATACCTACCCCAGTACGTTATATCTACCCCAGTACGTTATACCTACCCCAGTACGTTATACCTACCCCAGTACGTTATACCTACCCCAGTACGTTATAACTACCCCAGTACGTTATATCTACCCCAGTAAGTTATACCTACCCCAGTACGTTATACCTACCCCAGTGCGTTATACCTACCCCAGTACGTTATACCTACCCCAGTACGTTATAACTACCCCAGTACGTTATATCTACCCCAGTAAGTTATACCTACCCCAGTACGTTATACCTACCCCAGTACGTTATACCTACCCCAGTACGTTATAACTACCCCAGTACGTTATACCTACCCCAGTACGTTATACCTACCCCAGTACGTTATACCTACCCCAGTACGTTATATCTACCCCAGTACGTTATACCTACCCCAGTACGTTATACCTACCCCAGTACGTTATAACTACCCCAGTACGTTATATCTACCCCAGTAAGTTATACCTACCCCAGTACGTTATACCTACCCCAGTACGTTATAACTACCTCAGTACGTTATACCTACCCCAGTACGTTATACCTACCCCAGTACGTTATACCTACCCCAGTACGTTATACCTACCCCAGTACGTTATAACTACCCCAGTACGTTATATCTACCCCAGTAAGTTATACCTACCCCAGTACGTCATACCTACCCCAGTACGTTATAACTACCCCAGTACGTTATAACTACCTCAGTACGTTATATCTACCCCAGTACGTTATACCTACCCCAGTACGTCATACCTACCCCAGTACGTTATAACTACCCCAGTATACTAATATGAATGTGCTCATCAACCTTCACTATTCTCATAGTTGTTTGATAACATCTTTCTCTCCAGCTCTTCCTTAACACTTTATCCTTCTCCCAACACTTCTCCAACACTATCATACTCTCAGCGCTTCCCCAACACTCTATCCTTCATCGCGCGCTTCTCCAACACTCTCCTTCTCCCCAGCACTATGCTTTCCCCAACACTGCTCTAAAATTCTGTCTTGTTCCCCATCAGTTTTCCAACAATCTATACCCACTCACCAGCACCTTTCCAACACTCATCTTCTCCCCAGCGCTTCCCCAATACTGTCCCTCTTCTCAAGATTTTCTGAGCACCATCCTTCTCCCTAGCACTACTCCACACTTTCCATCACCCCAGCATTTCCTCAACACAATCCTTCTCCCCATCACTTCATGAACATCCTAGCCTTCTCCCCAAACACTCTGTTCTTCTCCCCAAAAGTTCCTAACACTTTACCCTCCCAATTCTCTACCACTATCTTTCACCCCCGTACATCCCCAAAACAACTTAATTCCCCCCCAGCACTTTCCTTCTCCCCAGCACTCTCCCCTCCCCCTAACTCTCCCCATGCAACACCTCTCCATCGTTGTCCCTCCCCGGCAGGGCGTCGCTCGCTGGTCGTCCCGACGACCCGTCGGAGGGGAACGACTACGACCGCTTCATCGAGGCTGAGCTGCACGGCAAGCTGAACGGCAGGTGTGAGGAGCGGTACGACAAGTGCAAGGTCTCCCCCTTCGACGTCCTCCCCCAGATGCTCCCTGACGTCTTCCACTCCGTCCACTAGACCAGCCCTTACAGTCATCACTCGTCTGCCAGTGACATCACCCGGCAATGATGGTGGGTGTCTGGCGGTGACATCATCTGGGAAAAGGATGGTTGGGCCTGGCAGTGACATCATCAGGCACGGATAGTGGGGTGGGATGATCTGCCAGTGACATCATCAGGCAAGGATAGTGGGGTGGGATGATCTGCCAGTGACATCATCAGGCAAGGATAGTGGGGTGGGATGGTCTGCCAGTGACATCAGCAGGCAGGCAGGCAGGGGTGGTGGTGGTGGTGGTGTGTGGTGGTGACATCACCTGGCAGGAGAGTCTACGTCATCATCTGCCACCTGACGAAGGTGTGTTCTCTCTGGCAGTGATGTCATCTGGCGACGGTGTTCACCTGGAAGCGGTCTCCTCTTGCGACGTTCTGATGTCATGTTAGCCACAGGACGCGTCTCCAGCCAGCCTGCCTCCTCCTCCTCTCCGTTGACTGATGCACACCCACCCATCCCTTTACCCTCACCAACACAATGTTTACGTTAAAAGTGTTGGTGTTGAATGTTAATCTATGTCAAATATTAAGTGTTGTGATACGAGTCCTGGATGTGATACGGTATGAAAAGCGGGACATTCCCCTCTCCCCCCCCTCCCCTTGAAGTGTCTTTATCTGTTTCCATTTACTTCATAATATGAGCATATGAAAGTGACCCACATTTCACAGTACGAAGGGGGGGGGGGGGGGGGGGAAGTGAAATTATTACGAAATTTCCAAGTTGGTCATCATGACTGTCAACGGGTATACAGCACCAGCCAATACCTCTACCAACACCACGTTACGTTACCAACACCACCTTACGTTTCCAACACCATGTTACGTTACCAACACCATGTACGTCACCAACACCCCCTTACGTTGCCAACACCATGTTACGTTATTTAGTCCACGTAACGTCACCATATTCAACACCACTTTACGTTACCAACACCACGTAACGTCACCATATTCAATACGACTTTACGTTACCAACACCACGTAACGTCACCATATTCAACACCACTTTACGTTACCAACACCACGTAACGTCACCATATTCAACACCACTTTACGTTACCAACACCACGTAACGTCACCATATTCAACACCACTTTACGTTACCAACACCACGTAACGTCACCATATTCAATACGACTTTACGTTACCAACACCACGTAACGTCACCATATTCAATACGACTTTACGTTACCAACACCACGTAACGTCACCATATTCAACACCACTTTACGTTACCAACACCACGTAACGTCACCATATTCAACACCACTTTACGTTACCAACACCACGCAACGTCACCATATTCAACACCACTTTACGTTACCAACACCACGTAACGTCACCATATTCAACACCACTTTACGCTACCATACTCCACACCACGAGACGACCCTTGTGCAATCACGTCGTGATTTTTAACTCGACCCCTCAAGGTCAGGTAAGAGACCAGGTCATCATTTCTGAAGGTCGTACCGTTGTGTCCATGGTGTCGTAACCTTGTCCTCAGGGGGGGGTCAAAAGATGGATCATCGTACATGTCCGTGCGAGGTTGTGCATGCCATCATGGTCACCATCCTGTTACATCAACTTGTAACTTCAGATATCACTACAGGCCAGTTCATCCATGTACAGTGTGTATGTATGTACATTATCAACGTTATTTATCAACTTTATTTATTTTAGTTATTAAGAAATTTAAGACTCTACGAAGGTTTTCACATTAGACTCTATGTTTCTATTCTCAGCACACATATCTCTCGAGGCTTTAAAACTATCGTTTCTGAAGGTTCATTCCTACTATATGCTCAGGGCTCACTTGAATTTCTATAGGTTTCTGTCACGTACTAAGAACTAACATAAATTCCAAAGGATCATATCTACGACACTGGAGGCCCCCTCTCTCAACTTTGCCTGCTCTCCCTACAGGGAATAGTTAGGATCCTCTCTGAGCCGTCTGCCAACTTCTGAGTTGTAACTGTGAGCTGGGCGCAACACCTGACTGAGTTCCCGCCATTACGACTCATGGGGAATATTTCGTCGATCGACGAGTTGATCACAGCAGAGTTTCCGGGCAGAAGGTGTAATTCATCTTCAAGTACTCTTTTTGTACAAGAAAAATTACTGGGTAATCCAACTGTTCGGCTAATTTCTTTTAACAACTGTTCGTAATCAACTGACCTGCTGAATTCCCTTATGTGTAAAAGCTGACGCAATTACTTACACAGACAAACAGACAGACAGACAGACAGATAGACACACAGACAGAAACTCTCTCCACGTAACACACAAATAGTAATCATACACGGCACTCAGTGTAAGCGCTTAAATAGGGCGTTCCAGGCCTCCATTGGCTTGGCTTAGCTGCCTCTTGGGTAAGGAGTTCCAGGCTTCCATGGCTTGGCTCGGCTGCCTTTTGGTTAGGGAATTCCAAGCTTCCATGGCTTTGCTTGGCAGTCTCTTGGGTTGGACAATCTAAGCTTCCATAGGTCGGCTCAGCTGCCTCTTGGGTAGAGCTTTCCAGGCTTCCACTTGGGCAGTTCTTGGTGCATCATATATCAACCCTTTCAAAAGGTGTACGTTTGTGTGTACGTGTGTAGCTGACTTCACAGCACTTATCTTTATGTGTCTAGTGATGTCTATGCATCATACGTCGTCGCATCATATGTATCTGTATATTTCATGTATATTTCAACAAACAATCAGCAAAGGGATAATAACATAGAGATATGTTATTCTCTAATACTTTCCTTCATTCTACAGATAATTCCGACTCTTAATTCTCAGTGTGGGTAGTGCGGTTAGCGATCTCCTCCTTCTAGGGTATAAACTGTCTTCATTTGATGTACAGACACTAACGAATAACAAACACCTCTGCTCCACATACGCTACGCTAAAATTACAATTGATTTAAGAACGCAAGCATCCGTCTCTGAGGATGAAACACCCACAAACGTTTCATGGAAAAAGATCTTCCCCCCCCCCCCTTTTTTTTTGCCTTGTCAACTTTTGTTGTGTTTTGACGTTCGTCACACCAAGACGAGGGATTGATCCGATCAACGATTTTTCTTCTTTTTATTAAGTGTGGGGTCAACAACAGGACCATTCCTTCCTCTTGGAGCATAGCATCACTGAAAAGCTTGATAATCGACTGGATCGTGCGAGCTTTCTTTTTTTTTTTTTTTTGAATCATAACTAAGCATTTCTTTTTCCTCTTAGGTGTGTTCCTATGTGCGTTGTGTGTAGGAGGTGGGACTGCGGCCAGTATGCGTAGCTTGTCATAGATAACTAATACATTGTTACTACTGATGTTCTGTACCGTCCCCTCACGGATAGCACTACTGTAGACCCCCTACAGGAGCAATACTACTGCAGATTCTTACAGGGGTAAGATTACTGTAGTCCTCTACAAGGGCGCCACTGCTGTATATCTCTCTACAGGGGGGCAACATTACTGTAGATTCCTATAGGGACAAAATTACTGTAGAATACTCATGAATAAAGTTACTGTTGATACTCTGAGTGTTCTTGGTACTCCACTGGAAATATATGAAAAAAAAATCTGATGGTATATGTTTGAATGCATGACACACGAGCGGACGTGTTCCTCCAGAGCTTCCATTTCACTTTTGTGCTACGAAGCCACCAAGCCCCTCCTTCACAGCTTAACTGTATGGGGGAGCCCACCCGGGACTTTCTAAATGAGGAAGAATATTAGTTCCCTTCTTGATTGTTCTACAGTTTGTTTGAAAAACTGCACTGAAAAAATTGGGTAGAACAATGAGATGTTATAGAAAGTAGATGATGGGTTAAAGCTGCAGGATAGCGATGCGTAATGTGATATCAACAGTAGTTGATATACTGCAAAGTAATATGTTTGTGAGAGCGAAGGTCGAACGCTTGGAAACTGGTGGTGGCCGTGAAGACGAACTTAGATAACCTTACCTTCCTAGCCTAGTTCGAAGACTTGTAGCCTTGCTGTAAAAGTTCAAGAAAGTGATACTCCGACTTTAAAACAGGGACAGTTTACTGGACAAAGTACATATGATAATATTCTGGGTGGGGACTCCTTAATCAGAGATCATAACCAGGAGTTCTGTGTTCAGAGGAATAAGACAAGAAATGTGTGCCTTCCGGTTGCAATATCAGAAGATATTTTGGGGAGTTGACGACTCGGTCTCCAACATTCCCGAGCATACGAAGTTTGTTATCGAAATGGGGACAAACAATATGACAGTGGGAGATCAAAAGAACTTTTAGCGAAGAATATCAACCTTAAGTTTAAGGAAAGTTGTACGAAGTTAGTTATATAAAGGGAATGTTGCTTATATATGACTTAAATCCTCGCACCCTCAGTAGAATGCTGGGGATAAACAGAACTAAAGTTCTCTAGGAAGGAAGAAAACGTCTTTTGTATAGATTCATGGGATTGTTTTGGCCGGGAAAGATGTCTCTTTATTCCATCTAAATGGAATATGAGAGTCCACCTTGGCAAAGTATTACGGACCAAGGTCAGGAAGACGGGTTCCCAATGTCAATGCATTACACAGTAAAATGAAAACAACTTCCATGTATCAGAATCACTTATGTCATCGCACGACACATACATAACAAGTCCTCTGAGACAGAATCAATTGGAAAGTAATCCAGATATAATTCGCATTTCGGAATCTCTGTTATGTATTAAATATTGATATTTTCTCTATGAATACATCTTCCTGGATACACCCTACTTAAGAGTGATAGGGGAAATAAAGTAGGCGCTGCTGTCTGACCCTCTGTTCAATGTCTCAATCCTGAGCTGAAAAATGCTGTAGTTGTTGATAAAATCAACTACATATTTGTTAATTCAATGGTAAGTTTCAATGGTAAGTAGGATTTGTGTCTAGACTCCCACCAGACACCAGGGGTAGACGAAAGACTTTACGATCAATGAGCAGATACTTGTATTGAACAAGATTCGATTAAAGTGCAAGATTAAAACATAAAGGTATCTAAAGAACGACGATCCCTTTCCTTAAGACCCGAGTGTAGGCTATACCTAAATTTGCTCTATAGTGCCCTAGTACAATTAGGTGAGAGACCTGCTCGTGACGAGAACATGTTAAGACTCAGTTCTAGCCACAAATGAGGACCTCGCTAATAATGTTAAACTTGGAGAAAAGTCATCGCCAGCAAGTTACTTTTGAATTAACCTTAAAACCTGCCTGTAATGTCGGTCAATACCAGTCTCGGAAAAATAAACGTTCTAGACTTGTGAAATTCAACGATCTTGGTATTGCTATTCACAGGCAAATCACAGTTAAACCAGAACTAGAAATTACAAAGGAAAATGAGCTAAGTGTGCTTATCAATGATGACCTTGAATACGGTAAACAACGCCTTCCTGTACACAAAGAGGACGTTGGCTTTTGAACCCAGAAACATACACTAGAAAACGAAGGATGCGAGACTCACCCTAGTTAATCTCAATTGGAATACTCTGTTCAATTTGGGTCATCAGAGCAATTGCGAATTCACTGAATAGCAACCAAAGTATTCCCTTCACTCAGTAATAAGCCCTCTCAGAACGGACTAATGGACATAAAATCATTCGATCTAAAAATCAAAAAAGCCTACGAGGAGACCTGATAATTCTTTTTTTTTTTTTTTTTACAAATACTCATTAACTTCGACGACACAACATACGAAAATTTCTTCACTCTAGATAGATTCATTGACGAGAAATAATGTTGAAGATAAAACGAAGATGTGACAGCAATAAAGGCAATCTTTTTTTTTTTCCACATGTAAAGTGGCTGAGCATTGTAAGGAACTACCTCTCGATTTACTAAATGCTAAGACTAACAATACATTCAAATCGAGGCTAGACAAATAATTCACTGATATCTATTTTTGTAAAAAAGAAAAAAAAATAGTTTACCACTATTCACATTTCTCAAAATCTAGTTTCCTATAAAATTTCCATCACATCCCCCCTTCACTCTCATAGTGCATATTTTTTCTCATTTCTTTTTTACTGATGGAAGTTGAGCCGGAAGAAGAGGTAAGTGGGGAGCTGCTTTCTAGTTTCTATAGTCTCTACCACTGTTTTAAGGACACCACAACATAGACCATTAGGTCTTGTATGACCTGTCCTTCCCAAGTAATATTTACTTTTCCACTTATCATTAACCCCCTCCACACTGTAATCACCGTCCGGCCTCAAAGTGAAATTCTCCCTGTGATTGGAACCTCCGAAACAATAATGCTCACAAAAAAAGCAGAGAAGGGGAGACAGGAATAATAATAGCGAAATAAAGGGAAGGCAGAAGAAAGAACATTGAGACGGAGATAATTAAAGGCATTTTAAGTTTTCATTAATGGAGATACAATAAATAAAATAATAATAATAATAATAATACATATAAATAATAACTACAATAATAATAACTGATATTTAAACCTACCTCATGCTGACATTGCGACTCAACGCATCTGGTGATGTATACTCAATCGTCCGGTCCAGGTATGGTTGAAGGTCGTCCAGGTACTGCAAGTGTGTGTCTGGTTGTTGAAGTCCCTTCAGCATCTGCAACACCAAGTTTAAATTAACTAGAGAGAGAGAGAGAGAGAGAGAGAGAGAGAGAGAGAGAGAGAGAGAGAGAGAGAGAGAGAGAGAGAGACTGTATTTACAACGAATAACGAATAATTACAAGATGTTCCCTAAACGTAGGGCTGCCGCGTTGCGCTCAAGGAATGAAAAATAAAAGAACAAGTCATGTGAGTTACGTGTTGTCAAGTGCTGTGCCTCATACGAGGAGATTATATATTTGAGGAATGAATGCTGGCAACCTGCATGTGTGTGGTGAGAAGAGAGAAAAGATAGCAACCCTGGCCAAGGAGTGGAACTTGATAGAATTTACCGGGCGATATTCAATGTTCGTTACATGTCAAATGGAGGGGAAAAAATCACCTTTTCACTTGTTCATTTTGACTTCCAAATCGCTGTGTATGTTAAGCAATGAATGTACGATGTACAGTATATTCACAAGAGACAAAAACCCACTTCAGTTTACGAAGGCCAAGTTCAACTAACCAGTGTGTCACCTGTCTACGTTTTCATAAAACAGTAGTACGAAATCCGAGTATGAAACATTTCTCAACTAACTCCTCATGTGGTCCCGTTAATTCTAATCCTTCAGGCTATGACATTTAATATTCCACTTTCCTTTAGAAACCATTATTTTTTCTTTATTCCTTCCCTAACACTTGTATACTCGAGGATTCATTTCAACGTGTGGAACAGCTTGAGCGTAAAATATAATCGTATTTCCTAACATTAAAGTTACCGACAGGGCCTACTACCCGATAATATTTTGACATACCCTTACTTGAAGTACGACCTGTGATTTGCGTGATTATAATGCCTTATCTCACTCAGCTATGCTTAGTTTTTTTAATATAAAGATAACAAGTGGAACTCCGGCACACAGCGAACACAACACAAAAATGGGCGCTCATATCTGTTTGCCACTGAAAGTGTATTTCGCTCCGAAGAAAAGTTCGTTAATGCATATTTCAGTTATTTTCATTTACTGGTTTTCTTCAGTAGCATCCTTCGAATACATTGCTTTAAACATCTAGATACGAAACAACTAAACAGTCACATAAAGTTGAAAAAGTTTTTCAATTCGAAGGTCTACCCATATTTCTGAATCGATATCAACTTCACTTATAAAGCGATCCAAATAAGAGCAAACTGGGTGTGCGCTGGTTTCAAAACAAGCACGATCGAAAGGCCATCGCACATATCTTATTCTTTATCTAATAAGTCATCAAAATAAAGTCAGAGTATTTGATGGACCTTAAAATTGATGAAGTGGTCTTTTTAAAGACACCAGTCAAGGTCCCGGACAAAAGTCTTCTTCACTGAACTGGACAAAAAGGGAGGCAAAAAGGTGGAGAGAGAGAGAGAGAGAGAGAGAGAGAGAGAGAGAGAGAGAGAGAGAGAGAGAGAGAGAGAGAGAGAGAGAGAGAGGATTATTAAGGTCTATCTTTTTTTTTTCAAAGGGAAGGTCGAAGTTGTTGAGAAGACTTAAGTAAGTCGTTTCAAAGTTAAGCGGCAGAGGGAAAGAAACACACCACAAAAGCCCACCTAAGATATGTTAACACCTCAGCAATCATGTGACTGGTCCCAGGAAGTAAACATCCAAGTAATATACATCAGAGAGAAATCTGCACAGTACAAAGAAATTGTTAGGTTAAAATTTGATGGTCGATAAGTTGGACTGCTTCAGACTTAACTCATTGTCTATCGCGAAAGTGGAGGTACAGGCATCCCAGACGTGAAAACAGTTACACACAAGGACACACCAATCTTCCGTTTATGTGGAGTACCTACTCAGAACTACAAGAGCATCGGAAGAATGGTGGTGGTGAGGAGGAGGAGGGGATGGGGAGGACAAAAAATAAGTAATTCCACTCTAACATTTATCCCGAAAGCATATTTGCTCTGCACTTCGAGGCTAGAATAGCCGATCGTAATTGGATCTTATAAACGTGAACTCGGGCACTCGAGTCTGAGGGCAGTACACACATTTCATTTCTATGCTGTTAGCTATCATGAGCGCGATCCATGATAATTTTCTCCTCAATACCGGCCATCATCCTCCATCATTTTCGGGTGTAAAAAGAAAAAAAAAAATCGTTAATATTCATTCCATGCAACCAGTATGAAGAGGTGGTGTGGTGATCGACGTGTGATCATTTGAACCACATGGAAATTACGGTGCAAGAGATTAGGGATGAAAAACCAATTACAAAGTGGTGGCAGAATGATTATAAGGGTCTGGAGAATGGCTTATAATTTGCTTTATATCATTAAGAATAGAAAACGTGAGCGCTGCAACCCCTCTATCTGTATGGGTGGACTTCAGTAGTTTTCACTAGAAATGTTCAAGTTTTCAAAATAATCGACTTTAGCTAGTGAACAAGATGACGTCACGGCCATGTTGAAGGATTTCTAGTGAATAATGCCATACAGTTTGTAGTTTGGGGAACAACAGATGAAACAAAGGAAAAAAAATATTCGTAGTTGAGAGACAGGTTTTTGAGCCAGATGACATCAGAGTATGGAAATTCAACGGTGGTGTTGGGAGAAACACAGACACATCCTTAGGAACAGAAACGAAGTTGTATATCACAGTTGTTAGATGATAGACAAGTTTTGAACCAGAGGACATGACATGATGGAAACATCATCCCTACTCTGTGACCAGAACGACCCTAACATAACTAAAACGGTCTTAGAAAGCGAGAGATTTTAATCACTTACAGGGTGAAAAAAATCATCACACTATAAGCAACACACGCACGATACATACAGACATAACGCTATCATAAACGACACAGTTCAAACAAAGACACAGGGAGCAAATACAGGAAAAGATCATCTCAGCAAGGAGGCCAGCAGACCTGCATTTTACTCTTGTATTCATCTTTGTAATATTTGAATTCTGCTTCTCTATCCCTTTAACCCTTATTCACAATTTGTGCCTTAGAACAAATTCTCTCACCTCTGACTAGTCCACTCCAATCCAATATAATGAATCATATAACTGTATATAACTTAACTGTAAATTTCACCTATTATGAATAATATGGTGTTCAACCATAGTGGCAAGGGTCCTGAGGTTAGGTACCATTCCATCTGATCTACGTTTGCCTTTGGAAGATAACATCTACTCGAGACTGCACCATCAGAGTCACTCAGCAAAACCAGGCACAACAGATGAGACTTGAAGGACTTGACTAAGGTGAAGAAAGGGGTTGTCTTCAGAGTACTAATGGGTGTAACTGAAAAGGTACTTTTGGATGTTATTCCTGATATTGCACCAGCTGACAACCGTCCAAACCTAGCTCAGCATGCCAAGTATCACCCATATGGCAAACGTCCTGCTGACCCGACGAACAGAGAGAATTTCCTACATTTTTGCCACATATAATCAACTTCGTCTCCTTCAAAATCCAGAGACTTGGAGCTCAGATGGAACACTGAAGATTGCCCTTCCCTTCAGCAAGCTCTTTGGTATATCTGCTTTTGTCAGGCAGCATCAAGCGTCACTGTGTTTCGTTTTCGACGTCATGCAGGAAGAAGGAAAACTATTGTCATGTTTTGAGAGCCACCAAGGAAAAGCTTAAGGAACCAAGTCTCCAGTTTGTGCATGGATATCGAGTCTGCAATTTTCCTGAAGGCACAGATCCAAGGATGCAACTTCCACTGGGGTTAAGCTGTGTAACTTAAGCTACAGGAGTTGGATTAGGGCTCATAGAAAACAAAAGGACCACTACAAAAGCATCTCCAACATTTTTCTTCCGTGCCCAACTTGCTGACCGCAAACATGGTAGATACCTCCAAAAAGGGGAATTGACCCTGAAACTTTTGTAGAATATATCCAGATCACATAGCTTGAAGGATCCTAGCACTTGACATCTTAGTCCATGCACGGGAAATCCATCAGAACTAATAACGATGTTGAAGGATGGGCACCAAAGTATACCAATGGAAAAGCTAGAAAGACTGCATTTCTGGATGCTTATGAACTTGCTTATTGATGAGGTTAAGCTGGTCACACTCCGGACCACACTGCTAAAAGCTAAGCTAAGGAAACACCACAGAAACAAGTACCAAACTCTGCCACTGAGAGGAACACGAATCCATTACATGTCAACTTCCTTTCTTGTGAAGACCTGTTACTGAAATTTTTCACCATCTGAATGAATTAGGCAATGTTTGTCACGTAAATGTACACTGCATGATATTGCATAAACGTTCATGTGAGCTTATCTTAAAACTTATTTGCATCTCAAAGTGTTTAAAAATGTACCTCAACGTTTATTGTAAATTGCACAGTAAAACTCTACGTTAATATATTTTGTAACACTGATTTTGGTTTGATACACGCTCTGATGTAAATCATACATATGGAAACTGTTATATAAAATACATTCGAGGGCCGTTTTGGTCACAGAGTATGAACGTTTTGAGTGTAACAGAGTCGTCTTGCTCACAGGGAAGGCCCGTTTTCATTACAATATCACCGTTCTGACTGGAGCCGTTTTCAGCTGGGCCCTCGTCTCCACTCAGTCACTTCATAACTGCAAAAACTGGGTGGTTGTATTTCCCTGGATAATTTTCGAGTACTTTACAAATAACCCTTGACATTAAAGTTCTAAATGAACTTCAAAGACGAAATCAAAGAGAATTATACAAATATGTTTTTAGAAAAGTAAACGAAATAGCTGATGCCTACACAAAGGTAAAATTACTTAAACGTGTTACTTTTGTAAAGCAGAAACCTCATTGTTTTGTGAATGGGGTCTAAATTCTCTCGAAAATATTTTCCAACGGTACATGAACATAGATTACCATAATTTCCTATGAATTGACTCGCAATCCAGCAACGGCTTGTTTGTTCGCTGACAATGTTGTGCGTCCGGCCGTCTGTGTGCGCGGTGCTGTGTGAAAATATGATTGCCAAAACATTAGGACGGGAGTGACGAGTTCCAGTCTTTCGGCGATCTTTAGTCAAGATGTGGACCTTAGAGGGAAATCCAAATGTTCCAGGTAAAGACTGATCAGGGAACAGTGTAATGTACCGCACTGGAGTAATATCAGTGAATGCGAGTAAGATGTCAGTATACGTTAATGATTAGACTTCTTACACTTGTTCTGTACCTGATGGGATAGTAGGAGGTAATTTTTTTTTGTGCATTCTGAGAGACTTCGACAAAACCCTCATAGTTACCAAACTGTATCGAAATATACAGAACTACACAAGAATATGCCATTTAGATTCCTTAAGGTTTTACTTGAAATGGCAGAACAAAGTTTGATACATAGATTCGTCACCAGTCATATCGGGGTTTTGTCGCACCCATATGATATTATACTGCTTGGCCGCCACTGTGACCCCTACCGACAGTTTTACCCATGATATTCATTGACACTTTGATCCTTACTACCGGTTTGTCCTCTGAGTTTGGTTAGGTTGTAAAGTTTGTTTGATTAGGTGTAGTTTGGTTAGGTTAGTTGAGGTATACTTGATGTTTGCTATGGGTTACTTAGGTTATATGTATTCGTTTCAGGAAGCTAAATATTTTGAGAAAACTCTTGGTGGAGGTTTAAATGATGGTAAGTATTAGGGAACGAACTGCTAGTAGGGGCCAGTGTCTGGTATCCGTTTAACTAGAGAAGGAATGTTAGTATTCCTTTAGGGATACATTGATTTTAAGATAATACTACACATGAAACCCATTTCAACTGATTCACTATAGCTAGTGAATTCCATTCCACTTGTAGCAGTCACTTCAGAAATTGTGGGTAGGTTGGGAATCTTACGTTTTTGTTTTGTTTGTCAGGAAAAAATATATAAATATGGAAAGAAGTAAACACGTAGTTTTAAGGCAAAAGAGAATTATGGTAATGGTAATTCAGGGATTTTAGGGGGGCACATATGAAAGGACTCCTTACACCTAATGGAAAGGTGCAGTTGAGATATAATTATATTGAGTAATCTTACCATAACACAGGATTTTCATTGGAACCTGCACCAATTTCCTATTTTTCTGGGTGCCACAACAGATGGAGATGGTTTCACATGGTGAATGTCTGTGTAAGGTCTTAGTTTAGGTCCCTAAATCAAGTTTTGATTAGATCATAGGTAAGATTTTAAGTCTTATGGTTCTACATTAGGTAAAGGCTTTAAGTTCTAGGTCAGTTTAGGTCCTTAAGGTCTATATTATGCTGAATTGGGTTTTTAGGCTTGGTCCTGGGTTCATGTCGTAGGCCCAAAATTAGAGTCTTCAGTCTCAGGCTATGTCCTTCGATTAGGGTCAAGGACTTACCCAAGAACCTAACCTAGAAGTGTTACTTCAGCCTTCATTAAAAGAGATTTAGAAGGGTATAGATAAGATGTAAAGACATTTACCCCGTAATAGCTTTCTAAAGTTTTCCTTCCCAACCCAGTGCATCTCAGTTTTTCAAGATGTTCATAAATATGTTTTCAGCCTAACAGTTTCAAAGATATGTCATAAAGGAATTACTCCCCAAGTGTATTTCCCCATTCAATACAAATAGGTAATTTCAGACAGAAATGAATGAGATATCATATAGAAATATTGGCTACAATAACAAGAGTACATTCCTCAATGACAAATATTCCTTAACTAATGCATCTTTGGTCATCAATGCAGACGTGTATAAAAAACATGCACATACATAGATATATACACAGGAAACAGCATCGCTGCCCCCCTGCTTCAGCAAGGTAGCACCAGGAAAACAGACAAAAAAGGCTACATTTGTTCACACTCAGTCTCTAGATGTCATGTGTAATGCACCAAAACCACAGCTCCCTATCCACATCCAGGCCCATAAGCCTTTCCATGGTTTACCCCAAACACTTCACATGCCCTGGTTCAGTGTGTTTATATTGACAGTAATCTAGGAGGGCATGAGGTTGGCAAGATATGTTGGTGCTAACTGTATTGTTAGCCCTGTGTCGTTTTATGGACTGCATTTCCAGGATGCTGTTAATGGTCGTGATCAGTTTTGCACTCCGAGTGGTGTCAAGGAATGGGATGATATGGAAAACATTTTTTGCAAAGCCTCATCCTTGTCCTTGTTGTCTGTCTTGTTTTGGGTTGTGAAGTTAATGAAATTTAAAAGAGTGGATCAGGATGTAAGCCTGTTTTTTCGGATGAGGGCTATATGTATGTTGTATTCATGGAGTAAGTGTGTTGATTTTTATGCTATTGACAGCGAGTTGTAGTATGCATAGTTTGTGGTTAGCATTATGCAGAGTAATGAGGTTAGTTTGTGATGGGTAGGGGTTGTGTATTTTGTGCTGTTTTGATGGATATTTTTTTTTGTGTGTGTGTGGGTGTGGTTCATTCATTTTTAAGAACCAAGTAGGCCTTTAAGAACAGTACTTATGTGCTGCAAAGATAGTAACCTTAAAGACAGCAGGAGCATCTGATGGAATAGTGCTTTTTGATTATGGGGTTTTAGCACTTGGGCAGCTGTGGTCCATGGTTAAGGTTAACATCACTGGTTTACATTAATAGTTAGGAGATTCTAAGTGAGGCATCATCGCCTGGAGGTGACAAAATGTGTGGTCATGGAAGATGTTAAGGTATGACCCATAGTCTGGCACAGAGGCAAGGGAAAGCTTGAGTTTGTGTTTCATGCTGGGGCTGAGTGTGAATGGCTCCTTTGGGGGAAAGTCTGGTGTAGGTTGAGGTCTAGTGATGCAACACAGTTGCCCTCAGCTTTTCTTCATTCTGCTGGTGCTGGTTGATTGCAGAGCTGCTTGTTTGTCTTCATTGTGCCTGTTGTCAAGTTTCTTTGCACTATGGCTTTGTAAAGACAAGGCCCACCTATACCACTAGGATATCATTGATTCCATAATGTGGCTGCAGTGATAGATAAACTATAGATTTATTTCATATTTCAGATAAAAAACATTATTTACCATGTGGGTCTTCACTGATAGTAAGCCGACGTGAAGGCCATATTCTTCTTCAAGGTGATAATTCCATCAGCCGCCAACATGCTGCTATTTTCATCAATCACTCTCCTGCAAACTTGGTAATTTTTTTCTTTTTTTTGTTTTACTTCTAATATTGTACTTCTTTATTTAGTATATGCTGCTTTTTCTCATAATTTCCTAGGAGACATGCTGCTGATATGTGAGAGGAACAGTTATATAATCAGATAGAATAGTTTAGTTTGCTGAGACTTATATCATCTTTTTCCTTTTTTAGGGAATTTATGATGAATCATTTGTTCAGAAGAAATTAACTTGCTCTACAGAGTAAATCAAAGGCATGGTAGTCATAATGTTTTGCTGAGGAACTATAAGCTGGTTGTTGTAAAGCAAAAGCGTAATGGAGAAAAAAAGAGCTAAGTTTATGATGCTGAAGGGGAAGTTTTCCCAAAACTTGCTTGATAAACAGGCATAGAATGTTGCAGTTTATTTATTTATAATGCACATTTAGCCATTGTATTATAAGCATTTTTGTGCATTTCCCTTTTCAAGGTTTCTGTGTAGTTTAGTACAGTGCAGTTAACATCCTGCATCAAGACATTTTAAGACTTGTTATTGTTATGTGTACAGTATGCAGCATTTTATGCATTCATTATACATAAAGCTGGCTTTGGGGGTTGCTCTTTGCCCCTGTAGCTAACTCAGCTTACAAGTTTCTTTGGTGAAGACCTGTTGTACCAGGCTGTTTGATGCTGCAGGTCCCATTCTTCTGCATGTTATTACACTTGCATTCTCTGGTATACCTAAGTGGTGATATTTAGTTCTGTCCAATAGAAGTCTAGTACTCCCTGCCCATGTTATCAGAAGATTTATCAAAAGCAGATTAAATATAGGTGGACCCCTGACATTTATGCTGTTTCTCCCAATCTTTCTGTAGCAACCCTCCCCTTCCATGAATTTGAGTGTTCATCCCATACATTCAGTCCAGCTGAGTTATCTTTGTTTGCATGACAGGAACAGGACTTTCCAGTATTTTTCTTGTGTATATTATAGTGTTTCTTTTGTATATACATTCTTTTGAGTAAATTTTGAGCATCTAGCTTGTTTAAGACATTCAGATGTTTTAATAATCAGTGTTAGCAGTAAAAGGCTCTGTATATTTTTAGCTCAACAAAACTATATGTAACGCTCAGCAACTGAAATAGCACACATGATGGCTAAGGTTTTTTTTTCAGGATTGTTGCTGATATTGTTTTGAATGAAAATGTGCCATCATTTTGGGTACTGCTTATCAAGATTTGATGAGGTAATGAGCACATGATAATGTGTAAAAGAGCCTGTGGAAAGTAAAGAAAAATTCATTTAAGACTGAATAATAGTCAAGCTTAAATGTTAGTTTTTACTTGGCAACACAGTGATTGAGCAGAAAAGTCTGTGCATTATATATTTAAGGAAAGATGGCAGATTTAAGCAAAGGTAATTGAATTATGACTAGATATGCGAGAAAAATGGCAGATTCTAGCAAATATATATGAGACAGGACAAACTCACTAATGGCAACATATTTTTGCTGACTGAGCCCTTGAGGAGTTTTTGTAGAATTGATTTTAGAATTCCTAGATGAGGACCATGGTGTGCAATATTTGTCTAGTCCTGATGGGTAAAGTGTTAACTTGGGTATAAGAAAAATTGTGGCTGCCAAATTACAGGAGGAACTACTGAATTTGCCAAGTGATTTGAATTCAGAAACTTCTGTTACAATGACATTTACGTCTATCATTATAGCTTATGTATTGTGGCAATCCTGAGTCGGCAGAAGCTGAAAAACTACCAACTATAATGTGGGCACAAGCTCTTAAGCTCAGAGGCACATATAACTTGCTGGGTTCAGCACAAAGTACTTTCAGTTAAACTGCGGGCAGATCCTAAACTGTGCAGCAGACCCTTGTAGAATCCATGGCTGCAGATCCAAGTTGAGACTTTTAGTATATGTAGTTTTCTTCCAGGATGTTTTCTGTCTTTGTCAAGGTTGTCATTTGTTTGATAGAAGGATACCAGTAAGACACCATACATATTTGCTGTTTAGAAAAAGCTTTAGGCTACCATGGAATATGTGAAGCAACGTCAGTCACACAAAAAAGGAAGCCATGTCATTACTTATCAGAAAGAGCCACTTTGATGTGGAGGTAATTTTCATGGAATTAAACTGACACGTGTGGGAGAAAACTTTTTTTAACAGCTAATTTAGTTTTTATGTTCAAAGGTTAAAACAGTTTTGTCAGCACCATTTCTATGTATGAAAAATTTGTCAAATTCTGTGTCCATTTTGGACACAAGTACATGGCCAGCTAATAGTAAGAGTGTGCATGATTGTGGTAATGGTAATCAGAAAATATATTTCAGTTTATATGTGCATATTCATTTGGCTTGCATAAAGAATTTCAAAATGTCTGACTTATTAAATGAAACTATTTTTGTGAGTTGTTACCCCTCATTCTGATATGCTTCAGTTCTGCTCCCTTTTTCACATGATCTGCATCTTGTCTAGACACAGCTTTCTCAATAAACTCCTTGAAGCATAAGGGTCTCATCTCTAAGCTGACCTCTTTTGGTTTCCCTCCCTCTCTTTGCTTCCTTATATTTAGCTTTCTCTCTGGCTGGTCTGTCTCTGTGGTTGTTAGTAGATGAGCCTCACTTCCTTTCCTTATCAACAGCATTGTCCTTTATCCTATGCTTTTTCTCCTTTTTATCAACAATTTCCTTTCTTCCACACATAACCGAATGCACTCATACATTGATAACTCGACATTGCATTCCTCCACATCCTTCAGTTCTGCTGCTTCTTCTTACACATGACCTGCATCTCATCTAAACACAACTTGCTCAGTAAACTCAGGCTTGGACAGGATATCTCAGGGGGATAGTTGAAATCTGGCTAGTTTAATACCTCCAAGACCCAGTTTTTATCCATCTCTTGAAAATTCTTCCCATCTTTCTTCTTTGATGGTTCTGTAATTCCACCTCTTGACTTTGTGAACATACTAAGTGTTACTGTAACATGTACTTTAACTTGGAAACCCCTGATTACAGAAATAGCCGAGTCTGCCTTTAAGAAACTGGGAGTCCTGTGTAGATGTCGAAATTTCTGTACTTCCAAACAGTCTATTTATTTACAAAGGAATGATCTGTCCTTGTATGGAGTACTGCTCTCACATCTGAGGTGGCTCTAGCTTGACAGAGTTGAGTCAGAACTTAACCTGCTTGCCCTATGCTGCAGTACTGGTTCGCTTTCCCTCTTCTGTTGGTATAACATCGGTTTTTGTTCCTAAGAGCTGGCTGCTTGTGTGCTGCCACCACTAGCTAGACCATGCAATATTCAACAAGCTTAAGTGTAACATGATTACTGTTTGGCCATTAGTAACTCAAGAGTGGGCCGTTTTGATATCTGTTTCTTTCCCTACACCTCTAAGCTTTAGAACTCTCTAGCCTCTCATGTCTTTCCCAATGACTATGACCTGGCACATTTTATATGTCAGGTTTTTCTCTTCCAAAATATGTAAATACTTTCCACTGTATCCTATTTTTCCCTTTCATCAATTAATCTCTAGTTCATTTAAGGCCTAGCCTTGATGTGGACTTTCATCCATGACTGGAGCCTCCACCATGAAAAAAATCGAACAAGCAATTGTGATGTGAATCCTAATTTTTATAGAAAAACTTGTCTTTCAGAAAAATGTACAAGCCCAGCCACAGGTTATGCTAACAGAACTAAGAGCTAAGTATGGCACATTCTTGAATGATGGTATCCAGAATGATAAAAAGATACAAGAAAATTCAAGAGTTGAGCTCAAGAATGGTGATGTGGTCAGATTTGGTATGCTCACAAATACTTGGAGGTAAGGATATGGAGACAGTAATGATAATCATTCACATATTTTCACTAGACACTGATCACCACACTCTTGAAACCATTTGCTTTTGACTTAAGCCATATGGATTAGGACAGAGGCCATATTTTGTACACCCACATGACACCACTGAACTTTGATCTGACCCTTATATGCCTTTGAATGACTTGTGTGGGTCATGACAGAGGCCATCTTCACTACATCTCTGATAAGGTTGGCCACTGGTCTAAGCTTTACATTTCAGAGAAATGTCATCATCAGAACACCCTGTAACTCTTTGTTTTCGTAGGTCCAGATAGAAAAAAATAGGAGCAGCTGATATGGATAATCTGCTCTTTAGGGGAGTATGGTAAATCTTAAGAGAAAAAAATTTAGCTGTGAAAGACATGTTATATGGAAAGGTCATTACAAAGGGGACATTGATTAAATCTATGTTATATGATAAGTTTGTTAGAAAGAGTAGATGATTAAAGCCTTTCAAGTTGGTATTGCCAAGTTGGACACGTGGTAGATGATTGGTTGGTGAAGATCTGTTGTGGGGAGTGAAGTCTTCAGGACTAGAGATGTGTATGATGTGGATTTCAGGGGAATGATCTCATGTGCAGAGATTTTATGTTTTTTGTGTGTGATAAATTAGTATACTGTGCAAATTGAACAATTGAGAAATGTCATTTGTATTAAGGAAACCTTTGTTTCCTAGCACCAGGCACAAGTTGAGGCTATGTGTGTATAAGCTTAGAGGTACATGTAAATAAGAGTAAAGTTTAGTATATTAGATAGATGTATAAATCAATATTATTTGAAATGCATAACAACATTTTGAAAGAAGCATTTTAATACCAGGTTAGTTTATCGGCCCTTGGTTGTGACAACATCAACTCTCCAGCCAGACAAGAAGATAGTGTTGACGGATACTCTACTGAAGTTGGGGGGGCACTTGGTTGGTGAATGGAATGCCGCGTGTTCATACCTTGTCATGAACAGCATCACACTTACAATCAAGGCATGCAAAGATCTCATTTTTTGTTATTTTTTATGTTAAATGCATATGTGTTGCATTTTGTTTGGTCATCAGAAAAAGTTAATGGCACAAGAATGATTGTAGATTAATTTTAAATGTGTCTTTTCAGGTTGTATGTGCTTTAGCTGGTGGACGCCATATTGTAACACCGGAGTTTTTTACGAAGTTGTTAGATGCTGTTATGAATAAAACTCCTCATCCGAATGCTGATGAGTTTCAGCCTCCATTACAGGTTAATTCTGCTTTTATGTAAATTTGAATGTAGAAGGACACTAGTCAAAGATAAAATAGGCTTAAAACAGATTCTATTCAAGGAGAGTAGCTAACAGCTTATGCAGTAAGTGTATATTACAAAATGGTTGATTTCGAGTGTTGACTGGGTGTACAGAATGATTGACGTGGTATACAGTTGGATTAAGTAGAATGATCTGCAAGTGCATGGTGAAAGTTGTATAACCAGATGTCAAATGCTAAGCTACTGTGGTATAGAAGCTGGTGGTCGGTGTTCAAGGGAGAGAAATTCCATAAGTTCTGATGAAGTGCAGTGTTTTTTAAAAATTTTATTTGATTTGTATATTGAGTAATGTCATTCTTATTCTCTGTGTTGGCTTTTGGTAGGAAAAGTGAAGAAAAGATGTTTTGCATTACTATTGTTTTGATAGGCTTACTGACCAAAAACCGATTGAAAGAGCAATGGAAGGAGTTTGGTCAGGTGTTAAAGAGTCTTTTATTATAAATTGATAATTTTTTTTTTTTTTTTTTTTTTTTTTGCCGCTGTCTCCCGCGTTTGCGAGGTAGCTCAAGAAAACAGACAAAAGAAATGGCCCAACCCACCCCCATACACATGTATATACATACGTCCACACACGCAAATATACATACCTACACAGCTTTCCATGGTTTACCCCAGACGCTTCACATGCCCTGATTCAATCCACTGACAGCACGTCAACCCCGGTATACCACATCGATCCAATTCACTCTATTCCTTGCCCTCCTTTCACCCTCCTGCATGTTCAGGCCCCGATCACACAAAATCTTTTTCACTCCATCTTTCCACCTCCAATTTGGTCTCCCACTTCTCCTCGTTCCCTCCACCTCCGACACATATATCCTCTTGGTCAATCTTTCCTCACTCATTCTCTCCATGTGCCCAAACCATTTCAAAACACCCTCTTCTGCTCTCTCAACCACGCTCTTTTTATTTCCACACATCTCTCTTACCCTTACGTTACTTACTCAATCAAACCACCTCACACCACACATTGTCCTCAAACATCTCATTTCCAGCACATCCATCCTCCTGCGCACAACTCTATCCATAGCCCACGCCTCGCAACCATACAACATTGTTGGAACCACTATTCCTTCAAACATACCCATTTTTGCTTTTCGAGATAATGTTCTCACCTTCCACACATTCTTCAAGGCTCCCAGGATTTTTGCCCCCTGTATGATCCACTTCCGCTTCCATGGTTTCATCCGCTGCCAGATCCACTCCCAGATATCTAAAACACTTTACTTCCTCCAGTTTTTCTCCATTCAAACTTACCTCCCAATTCACTTGACCCTCAACCCTACTGTACCTAATAACCTTGCTCTTATTCACATTTACTCTTAACTTTCTTCTTTCACACACTTTACCAAACTCAGTCACCAGCTTCTGCAGTTTCTCACATGAATCAGCCACCAGCGCTGTATCATCAGCGAACAACAACTGACTCACTTCCCAAGCTCTCTCATCCCCAACAGACTTCATACTTGCCCCTCTTTCCAAAACTCTTGCATTTACCTCCCTAACAACCCTATCCATAAACAAATTAAACAACCATGGAGACATCACACACCCCTGCCGCAAACCTACATTCACTGAGAACCAATCACTTTCCTCTCTTCCTACACGTACACATGCCATACATCCTCGATAGAAACTTTTCACTGCTTCTAACAACTTGCCTCCCACATCATATATTCTTAATACCTTCCACAGAGCATCTCTATCAACTCTATCATATGCCTTCTCCAGATCCATAAATGCTACATACAAATCCATTTGCTTTTCTAAGTATTTCTCACATACATTCTTCAAAGCAAACACCTGATCCACACATCCTCTACCGCTTCTGAAACCACACTGCTCTTCCCCAATCTGATGCTCTGTACATGCCTTCACCCTCTCAATCAATACCCTCCCATATAATTTACCAGGAATATACTCAACAAACTTATACCTCTGTAATTTGAGCACTCACTCTTATCCCCTTTGCTTTTGTACAATAGCACTATGCACACATTCCGCCAATCCTCAGGCACCTCACCATGAGTCATACATACATTAAATAACCTTACCAACCAGTCAATAATACAGTCACCCCCTTTTTTAATAAATTCCACTGCAATACCATCCAAACCTGCTGCCTTGCTGGCTTTCATCTTCCGCAAAGCTTTTACTACCTCTTCTCTGTTTACCAAATCATTTTCCCTAATTGATAATGTAGAAGTAAAACTGAATCTACCCTAAGGAATTTGCATCCCTGCTCTTTTGTAGTCGTATTGGGCTGGAAACTCCAACTTAACGAGATTAATTCTCATGAAATATGCATGTATGTGTCTCATCTGCACCATGTTAGGGTTCTCACAGGACAGAGAAAACTAGAAAATCGGGATTTGACACGAAGGAAAAAAAAATAGGGAAACCTTGGAATTTTACCAAGAGCAAAATATTTTGAAGCCTTGCTATGATTTTCTGCCATTTTTGTGATGCAAATATGCACATGAACCATTATTTGTACTGAGTGATTGCATACAGTTTTACATAACTTTTATGGTATCTTGAATGTGATTGTATGAAGGTATTTATTTGCTTAAAGCTTTTGATTTTGAATATGGAAAGAATGCATTATATGTACTTCTGAATTTCATTTACCATTTAGAGTAATTAGTTGAAAAGGTGCAGCCGTGAAGAAAGGTTGTAGTCTAAAGTGTTTTCATTATCGTGGAAGCTTAAAACTCATAAGGGAAAAATGAGGGTTCAAAGAGAATCTTTTTTTTTATAAATACCTCTGACCTGATGTTGTTAGACAGCAGCACTTGCTAGTTATTATTGCGATTATTATAAATGAGTTCAATTTGGGGCTTTGAGCTTGATTAAGCCCATTATATTCTATACATGTCATAGAAGGTAGGTAAAAGTGGGACTTTGGGTTACATACAGCATCTGTGAAGCGAGTCATAGGGTTGGTGAGGGGTTGAAGTTTCTTGGGAGTATTGAGAAGTGTGTGGAAAGCCATGTCATGGTCTGTGAAGGCAAAGATGGACATGTTAGAATGTAGAGTAGTCCTGACCGTGTTGCATGTATGTGGGGCGTGGGCTGTAAAAGAAAAGTATGGAAGAGGTTGAATGTGTTGGAAATGAAATATCTGAAGGCAATATATGTTTAGAAGGGTTGATTGTGTAAGAAATGATGGGGTAAGGGAGAATATGGTTGAGAGAATTGATGAGTGTGTGCTGAAATGTTCTGGAAATTTGGATAGAATGACTGAGGAGAGGTTGAGAAAGAGGGTGTATGTGTCAGGAATGGAGGGAACAAGGAGAAGGGGGTGACCAAAATGGAGATGGAAGGATGGAGTGAAAGGGGTTTTGAGTGCTGAGGGCCTGAACATGCAGGAGGATGCAAGGTGTGCATGGGATAGAGTGAATTAAAGTGATGTGATATACAGGGGGCAATGGGCTGAACTAGGACATATGAAGTGGTCAGGAGAAACCATGGAAAGGTCTACAAAACCTAGTTGTAGTTTGGGGGTTTTGGTTTTAGTTCATTTACACATGACAGCTAGAGAGTGGTTGTGAGTGAAATGGACCATTTCAGTCTTTTCCTGGTGATACATCACAAAATTAGGAAATTGCAAACAAGTATGAAAAAAAAATAAAACACTTGGAAAGGCTAGAGGCTTTAAATTTTCCCACCTTGGAAGAGAAAAGAATGAAAGGTGCCTTGATCACAGCCTTTAAGTTTTTAAAACAGACTGATGGCATGAAAGGTCTGGAAACCTCATGTTTTGCAAATTTAACAAGCATGTGTAATTTGTAACTGAAATATACTGTATATACACTCTTCAAAAAAAAGTATTGGCTCCCCCACCCTGAAGTTTCTAATAATCTACAACTGGCTGACCAAGATTAAAAGGTGACTTTGCTGCCATCCTGATGCTGTTGTAAACTGCATCAGGGGGCAGGGAAGTCGAGTTTTAATCTTGATTGGTCAATTGTAGATTATTAGAAACTTCAGGCCTGGGGGGCCAATAACTGTTAGAATGTACCCAAAGTGAATATGCTTTAAGTAAGAACCTATTCATGAGAACTTCAAAGGAGTCTAAATTTCCTTGCCACTGGAAGTAGTACAACTTTGGCAGCAGGATTTTAATTAGGCCCTGGTTAACATCGGGACTGTATCACAGAAATTCGTCCTGGGGTGGTAATAAGATATAATTTATTGAAGGCTCCAGTCACTTACACAAGTCCACATCCTTAATTGAAAAAGAGAGAGAATTGTGAAAGAGCAAAAGAAAAGACAAAGGAAAGTTTTTATGAATTTTGGAGGGTGAAAAACCTGTCTTTTAAACTGTGCCAGGAAATACATGAGAAGGTAGAAAGTTCCAAATCTTCGAGGTGTAGGGAAAGAAGCTATTATCAAAATGGCCGATGACCACACAGTAATCATGCGATGCAGCAGCTTGATGAGTACTGTGTCATCTAGCTGGTGGTGGGGACACACAAGTAGCCAGCTCTCGGAAACAAAAACGTAAGAAATACGTATAGAAAATGGAAAGTAAACCAACATTGTGGAATAAGACAAGAGGGTCAAGTTTGAAAGTTCGCCTGGGATAGTTTATATGTCAGACTACTTTTGACTCAATTCTGTCAAGTAAGGATGCAGAGCTAGAACCTCCCCATACGTGAAAGCAGTACTCTATATGTGGATGAATCAGTCTTTTGTATTAGTAGAGCAACATTCCAGAAGAAATGAAGTTTCAACATCTAAACAAGACACACAGCTTCTTAGAAGCAGACTTAGCTATTTCCATAATGTTAGGTTTCCAAGAAAGAAAGAAAGAGTGGATGTTTTAGTTATACCAAGTATGTTCACTGAGTCAAGATGTGGAATTACAGAACCGTCAAAGGACAGACGAGAGTTGTGAGGAGGTTTCGATAGAGAGATGGGTAGAAACTGGGTCTGGGAGGCATTGAACTTGACTAGATTTCGTCTACCCCGCTGAGATGTCCTGTCCTAGTCTGAGTTTATTGAGGAAGCTGTATCAAGACGAGACATAGATTGAGTGAGAGAAGAAAGAGCAGAACTAAAGGATGTGGATGAATCCAGCATTGAGTTGTCAGTAAATGAGTGCATTTAATTATTTGTGGAAGAGAGGAAACTGTTGAAAAAAAAGAGAAAAAGTTTAGGGGACAGGACAGAACCTTGAGGGACAGCAGACTGCTGTTGATGGAGAAAAGGGGGGAGTCTGATCCATCAACAAACACATAGACAGACTGGCCAGAGAAGCTAGATATGAAGAAGCAAAGTGAGGGAGGGGAGCTTAGAGCTAAGACCATGCTGCCATACCCTGTCAAAAGCTTTCGATATGTCAAGGGCAACTACACATGACTCCCCCAAATCTTTCAGGAATGATGACCAGACATTAGTAAGATAGGAAAGAATATCATCAGTGGATCTCGCCTTATGGAAGCCATACCGTGATCAGAGTGGAGAATGTGATTTTCGAGGTGTCTGAGGATATGGGAGTTGAGGAAGTATTCAAAGACTGGGAATAGTACATGTCAGTGCAATTGGACACTAGTTAGAGAGGTCAGAATGATCACCCTTTTTAGGGATGGGATATATCAATGCATGCTTTCAAGAAGGAAAAGTTTTGGTTTTTAAAAAGGAATGGAACAAATGAGCAAACACATGTGCAAGTTCAGAGGCACACTGTGTCAGTATATGGGGATGGATGCCATCAGGGTCATAAGCCTTGCTGGTGTCCAGAGAAAGAAGCAGTTTTTGGACAGTCCAAAAAGAGATCACGGAAAGAGGCATAGGATTAGTAAAAGGAACATCAGGGGGTGAAGGAATGTTAGAGTCATCCAAGGTGGAGTTAGAGGAGCAATAGGAGCCAATGAGAGTTGCTTTGTCAATGGGAGGGACAGCTATAGTACCATCAGAATGGAAAAGTGGTGGGAAAACAGAGTGACAGAAGTTGTTAGAGATGCTCTTAGCTAAAGACCAGGAAGGCCTATCAATGGATAATGAGGAGAGGTTATCACACTTCCTTTGAATAAAAGAAAGCTTCACCTCACGGATAATGTGCTTACAGTGATTATGGGCAGTAATAAGAGCTGAATGGGAGCCAGGGGAAGGAGACTTTTTTGAAGCCCAATATGCCTGATTCCTAGTCTGAATGGTGTTTGGTAAAAACCCACTGAAGAGAACTGCTGAAAATGTATTTGGAAAATACAATTTATCAAATCATTGACCAAGTAAGCGATGAATGTTTTAAACCAACAGATTGATCACTTTTTAGTGAATGTACTACCTATTTTCTGTTATTTTTCTTACTATGTGATTTATTTTCAGTACGTGAATGAGTCAAGAACATACAAAGAAAAAAAAAGGGCATAAAAAAAAATACATAGATAAATAGATTTATCCAATTCAACAAGTTATCAGAACCCCAGGAGGTTTTTCGTATATTTTTGAGTTTTTTCAGACTTGATCACCGTTTCCTGCATTAGTGAGGTAGTGCCAGGAACAGATGAAGAAAGGCCACTTCTGCTAACATCCATTCTCTAACTGTCACATATAATGCACCCAAACCAAAGCTCTCTATCCACAACCCAGCCCCACAGACCCTTACAAAGTTTACCTTGGATGCTTCACATTCCCTGGTTCAATCCAGTGACAGACAGCCCATCGACCCCAGTACACCTCATCATTCCAATTCACTCTATCCTGTACATGCCTTCTACCTTCCTGCATGTTTAGGCCCCGATTGCTCAAAATCTTATTCCCTCCATCATTCCATCTCCAGTTTGGTCTCCCCATCCTCTTTGTTCCCTCCACATCTGACACATATATCCTCTTTGTCAACCTATCCTCACTCATTCTGTCCTTATATACAAACCATTTCAACACACCCTCTTCTACTTTCTCAACTGCACTCTTTTTATTACCACAAAAAGAGTGTGGTTGAGAGAACAAAAGAGGGTGTGCTGCAACAGTCTGGGTATGTGGAGAGAATGAGTGAGGAAAGGTTGACAAAGAGGATATATGTGTCAGAAGTGGAGGGAACATGGAGAACAGGGAGACTAAGCTGGAGATGGAAGGATGTAGTGAAATATTTTTGAGTATCGAGATAATTATTAGTCTAAACTTTAGGTAAGAACTTACTTGAGAGATTTGTATAGACAATACAATTTACCATAGCCCTCACCAAGCTAAAGATTAACATTTTGAATCAAACATTTGACTATTCACTTTGTGAATGCACCACCTATTCCATAATTTTTCTTAATATGCAATTTTTAATGCATAAAACTGTCAAGGACCTACAAACAAGAATTGCTGAAAAAACACATAAACAGACAATATGTTGAATCATTCATCAAGAATAGGATGAATGTTCTGAAGAAAACAGACGTACCAGAAGTTCAATAGAATTCGTGTAGCATTTGCAACTTGTTCTCAGAGTTAAATGTTGATATTTTCATTGTGGGGAGTGCACTTATAATAGGTGTACTTGCTAGACACTTCGGCAAAGTTGCTGCTAGTATAAGTGATGTGCTTCCTTTGCCCTATCAAGGAAGAGTTCCCATAGGGAATTTGGCATTCGAAATGAGTATCAGTTTACTGGTAAAGTCTGAGAGTTGTGCTTAGTTAAAAGTTAAAATGTGGAAAAAGAGAAAGATTGTGGTAGATTGAAGAGGAAATAATATGGATGGAAAAGTGAATGAGGAAGGAAATTGAATGATCCAGAGAGGATTAAGGATATGAAGAAAAGGGTATCAATATTCCCCTTTCCCTAAACAACTTGGACACCAGTCAATTACCCCTTTAAGCTAGTTCCCCAATCAATTCCCTCTAGAATATGATTATTATAGACTAATAAACAATTATTATTTGGGTTAGGTTTGTTTTGGTTTAATTAGGTTAGCTTAGTTCCGTATCTATCTGCCTATCTCTGATGCCCAATCACTCTGAGAACTCCCATCAAGAGGGTGGCCATGGCAAAATAATCTCCACTTATCCTTGTCCTTACATGCCTTCCTTGCATACACCATTCCATGCATTCTTCCACCATTTCTCTCCCTAAAGTACTCTTTCACTCTATTTCCCCATGTCATAGGGGGTCTTCCTCTCACACCAACCCCTTTAATCATACTATCATACACTCTCCTTGTAAACTCCCCATGTCCAAATCCACTGTACTGCTCTACAATTCAATCCCTTTGTATTCTCTGCCATAAAAAATCTCTCATACA
Organism: Panulirus ornatus; assembly: GCF_036320965.1. NCBI lineage: Eukaryota > Metazoa > Arthropoda > Malacostraca > Decapoda > Palinuridae > Panulirus > Panulirus ornatus. The sequence goes on from NC_092230.1 coordinate 32,261,065, forward strand.
ACCCACATCCTCTCATTACTTTCTTTATTCCATCTAGTCATACCATATACTCCCTTCAAATAACTCATTTCCAAAGCCTGGATTCTTGACCTCTGTGACTCATCCCTTGTCCATGTTTCAGTTTCATTGGTCAGGGTTGGGAGGATTATACTGTTCTTTAATCCTTTTTTCTCTTCCAAACCTATGCTTGTACCTGTCATTATTTTATTAAGGGATCTATTGACTCTTCTACCTTGTACTGCACTCTCCCTTATCTCTTCTTCCATATCACCAAGATAGCTCCCAAATACTTAAATTCTGTCACCTCTTCCAGTTTTTCTCCCCCATGTCTAGAACACAGTTATATACTCACATTCCTATTGGGCTTTGTTCTATAGCAGTTTAAATACCGAGAGAATTTTCCGCAATGGGGGGGGGAGTATCCATGGGAAATTGTCCTAAGAATTTTTTTTTTTCTACTTGCATGCTGTAAAATATCACAAATGATACTGTACTTCATATAAAAGAATAGCATTTTCAGTTTATAGTAGGTATGAATATCAGGGATGACTGTATGTTCTACTGTGGTTAAGTTGTAGGTTACGGGTAGAATGAAAAATGCATGCTGAGAGGAATTCCACACATGGGTCTTGTTTGGGAAAAAAAGAGAGGCGATGTTTGTTTACGTAGGGTTGAACAAAAAATTTAGTATTGGCAAGTAGTACTTTTGTAAGGAAAACCATATATCTAATACTTCTGGTATTACTTTCAGGGACCCATCTGTATAATTGTTTCCATAGATATGAAAATATCCAGTTCTGAACTGAACTTTTTGTGATGAAATATTTCAGTTTGATAGCTGAAACTACCAAAAAGGATCTTCAGAAAATGTGTTTATGTTTAATGTTGGAATTTAATTTTCTCTGTAGGAATGTGCAGATACAAAATTATTTGCAGGGGTTCTTGAAGAAGCCAACTAGATGTACTTACAGCAAAACCATGGCTGTAAATATATTAACAAAAAGATGTTTTTTTTTTTTTTTTTTTTTTTATACTTTGTCGCTGTCTCCCGCGTTTGCGAGGTAGCGCAAGGAAACAGACGAAAGAAATGGCCCAACCCCCCCCCCATACACATGTACATACACACATCCACACACGCAAATATACATACCTACACAGCTTTCCATGGTTTACCCCAGACGCTTCACATGCCTTGATTCAATCCACTGACAGCACGTCAACCCCTGTATACCACATGACTCCAATTCACTCTATTCCTTGCCCTCCTTTCACCCTCCTGCATGTTCAGGCCCCGATCACACAAAATCCTTTTCACTCCATCTTTCCACCTCCAATTTGGTCTCCCTCTTCTCCTCGTTCCCTCCACCTCCGACACATATATCCTCTTGGTCAATCTCTCCTCACTCATTCTCTCCATGTGCCCAAACCATTTCAAAACACCCTCTTCTGCTCTCTCAACCACGCTCTTTTTATTTCCACACATCTCTCTTACCCTTACGTTACTTACTCGATCAAACCACCTCACACCACACATTGTCCTCAAACATCTCATTTCCAGCACATCCATCCTCCTGCGCACATCTCTATCCATAGCCCACGCCTCGCAACCATACAACATTGTTGGAACCACTATTCCCTCAAACATACCCATTTTTCGCTTTCCGAGATAATGTTCTCGACTTCCACACATTTTTCAAGGCTCCCAAAATTTTCGCCCCCTCCCCCACCCTATGATCCACTTCCGCTTCCATGGTTCCATCCGCTGACAGATCCACTCCCAGATATCTAAAACACTTCACTTCCTCCAGTTTTTCTCCATTCAAACTCACCTCCCAATTGACTTGACCCTCACCCCTACTGTACCTAATAACCTTGCTCTTATTCACATTTACTCTCAACTTTCTTCTTCCACACACTTTACCAAACTCAGTCACCAGCTTCTGCAGTTTCTCACATGAATCAGCCACCAGCGCTGTATCATCAGCGAACAACAACTGACTCACTTCCCAAGCTCTCTCATCCCCAACAGACTTCATACTTGCCCCTCTTTCCAGACTCTTGCATTTACCTCCCTTACAACCCCATCCATAAACAAATTAAACAACCATGGAGACATCACACACCCCTGCCGCAAACCTACATTCACTGAGAACCAATCACTTTCCTCTCTTCCTACACGTACACATGCCTTACATCCTCGATAAAAACTTTTCACTGCTTCTAACAACTTGCCTCCCACACCATATATTCTTAATACCTTCCACAGAGCATCTCTATCAACTCTATCATATGCCTTCTCCAGATCCATAAATGCTACATACAAATCCACTTGCTTTTCTAAGTATTTCTCACATACATTCTTCAAAGCAAACACCTGATCCACACATCCTCTACCACTTCTGAAACCGCACTGCTCTTCCCCAATCTGATGCTCTGTACATGCCTTCACCCTCTCAATCAATACCCTCCCATATAATTTACCAGGAATACTCAACAAACTTATACCTCTGTAATTTGAGCACTCACTCTTATCCCCTTTGCCTTTGTACAATGGCACTATGCACGCATTCCGCCAATCCTCAGGCACCTCACCATGAGTCATACATACATTAAATAACCTTACCAACCAGTCAACAATACAGTCACCCCCTTTTTTAATAAATTCCACTGCAATACCATCCAAACCTGCTGCCTTGCCGGCTTTCATCTTCCGCAAAGCTTTTACTACCTCTTCTCTGTTTACCAAATCATTTTCCCTAACCCTCTCACTTTGCACACCACCTCGACCAAAACACCCTATATCTGCCACTCTGTCATCAGACACATTCAACAAACCTTCAAAATACTCATTCCATCTCCTTCTCACATCACCGCTACTTGTTATCACCTCCCCATTTACGCCCTTCACTGAAGTTCCCATTTGCTCCCTTGTCTTACGCACCCTATTTACCTCCTTCCAGAACATCTTTTTTTTTTTTTTTTTTTTTTTTTATACACATTAATTTGTTTTTATAGATGGCATTACAGAACTCACAGAAGGGACTCAAGACATTTACAGAAACATATTTCATAGTAACACAGATCCTTTTTGTTTCCATAGGTGGCATTGCAGAAGAACTCACTGCAGACAATTACAGACTAGCAACATCTAGTAACTACCTTTTGGTGCAAGTCACTTCAGACAAAAATCAAGGCCCTCAAAATAGCACCCTCTTCGAAAGTGCCTTTGGTAAGATTGCTTCTTCATATTATTTTCTGGTGTGACTAAAGTGTATCTGTTTGTTGGTGAATAATTCTAAAGGCCATTGAGTCTCCAAAAGTCTGCAAAACTTGCTTCAGAACTGAAGCATTTGAAAAACTCCTTCAAATTTATTGTCAAAAATAAATTTCTGAAAAAATTTAAAGTTAAAATATCTTTTGCTACTGTAATTAGGAGAATCTCATGTTATCTGGTATTTTCTTAACTCATGGACAAGTTTTGAATTTCTGAATCCCAAATTAAATTTTTAGCCTATTTTTTATCTTTTATGGAAGTAATACAGATTAGCATAGCACAAAGTAATTTTGTCAATCCCTTTGAAACTATATATCTATATTATGAACATCTTTGTAATATTAGTAGGTATATTTTTGAAAGAATTTTTAATTACAGTTCTCTCATACAAACAAAGCATTTTCCAAGAAGTCATTGATTTTTATAACTTAAAATCTTTAGGAAGGAAATTATATTTCCTATGTTAACAGTGTTCAAGAATTTGTTTCAACCTTGCTGGCATAAGGGTATGTTGTGTTCATAAATTCTTATGCTTCACACTATTCTTCAACTTTGAGTGTAAAGGATAAATTTTTTGAGGTAGACATTTTGTCATGGCTCTTTAGAATTTATGACAAAGATGTACCAATTGGACATAGTGGACCAGGTATTCTTGAAAAGGATTCCAAAATTTTGGCAGTACAGTTTCACTATGGCATGGTTGAATAAAGTTTTTCATATTACCAGTCTGTGAATGTGAGTTGTGTAGAAACTTTAATGATAATTATGCAGTTGCTTACAAAATATGTCTATTTTACTGTCAAGTTTGTAGGAATATTTTATCCTTATCCTTTGTTTAAACACTGATATATATTTGGTCATGTGATCAAGTGACATGTATGTGCCCTGTTTACACGGAGTGATAAGGATCATAGATTTCTATCTATCTGTTTCTCTGACACCTGTTCCCTTCTGGAACTCCCTTAAGGGGTTGGCCATGGCACAGTCTCTGTAACTGGTGAACTCCAGTGCCACTTCTTAGCTTTTGTCCTATACCAAAGTGTACCAGTGAATCTTTCATTTTGTTTCTCATGTGAATTAGATTTGTTTAGAATCTGTAAGAATCCACCATCTTCATTTTGTCACAATGCAGAGATGAAAAAATAAATAGATAATCAGAAACATATTTTGGCAATAAAATTGGTTGCTAGGATGAAGCATGGGCTCCACATTGTCAGTAATCTGTGAAGAAAGTTTATGCCCATGGGCTGGTTTGAAGAATTTTTTTTGGGGGGAGAATTCCCATTATGTGTAAAGAACTTGCAAATTATCATTTTTTTTTTTTTTTTTATATTTTTCCATGACATATGCATTATATCAACTATTGAAGCATTTTTTCTTTTGTATGGAATTTATGTTGAACTCAAATAAAATTACTTAAATTCAGAACCAACTTTTGATTTTCAGGACTTTGATTCAGGCAGCGGCAGTGTCACTGACAGTAAAATCATCTTAGAATACAGATTTTAGATGAAAGTCATTCTTCTGAGCTGACCTTAATAATCTATAGAGAGGTTTAACATTACTAAAGGAATCAGCAGAACTTGTTTGATCTCAACTTAAAGAATGGAATGTACTTGCTCTTGAAAGAACGTTCTACTAGTATAAACATCATAAGGAGAACATAAATGGCATGTGCTGACCACAAAGTATTCTGTCATCATTTGGGGCAACAGCTAGGGTTTGCTAAAACTGTATAACAGTTTTCTATGCCAGGGGGACAGTAGAGTCAGAGAAGGGTATTATATGAAGAAAGATTGGCATCTGTGAGAACTGATTATTCTGAGATGTGCAAACAGTAAGGCTCATCCATTCATGGACTGCAGCAAAGTACTGATACAACCTTTTCAGATAAACTGAGATTGGTGAAAAACTCTATCTTCAGCTCTAGGATTATTCAATGTTTGAGGAAGCATTGAGCAGTTATGGAAAGGTGGACAGGTTATCTCTAAAGGCTGTTGTAATAACTTTCTAGCAAACAGTAAGTCTTATAGCTACAAGGAAGTTATTGAAGACATGATCAGGGAGTGTAACATTTTGGGTTGTAACATATGCTCAAAGTATGCTTCTTGGACTCTCATCATGATTTCTTCTTGGAACACGTAAGAAGTGAGAAACAGAGTGAGAGATTCCACTGAGACATTTTGTAAATGGAGAGATGGTATTAGGGAAGATGGAATTCAATGATGGCAGATTACATTAGAAATTCAACAAACAAGAAGTTTCTTTAGCTTAACTAATCATGGAGTAGTGGTGAAAATGTATTACAACTGTGTACGAGCATGTGTTGGTTTATAATACATAAATTTAGAATACTTTGCATTTTTACATCAGACTTGAGAAATGTAAGAAGTCATAGAAATGTTGCATCAATTATCTTATCATATATAATTGTTTTTCCTTAACTCTTATTTGTAAGTAATCTAGACATGACATGAAAATGGATTACAGGATTTTAGCAAGCCTGTCTTCATTAACTGGTATCACAGGTTATTATATAAACTCATAAAACATTTGGCTTCACAAATAGCTATTCATAATGATGACTGCTTAGTTTTTAATTTTAGAGTGATTTCTTGATGAGGTTATTTATTACAGTTTTACCCACCTTCAGGGGTCCTATCCATATGAATATCTGGGCAGAGGTAAAACAGTGAAAGTAAGCTGTGTGCGCAGTGAGCAGCGTGGGTGGAAGTCTTGTATCAGCCTGGATGTGGATAGGAAGCTGTGGTATCAGTGCATTACATATGACAGCTAGAGTCTGAACAAATGTGACAACAAAGGTAGCATTGCTATTTCCTGTGTGATGGTCTAGCGACAGGAATGGCTGAAGGCAAGCAAGTACGAATATGATGGGGTGAAGAGAGTGGTAAGAGTAAGTGAGCTTGGGAAGGAGACTTGCATGAGGAAGTACCAGGAAAGACTGAGTGCAAAATGGAAAAAGGTGAGAGCAAAGGACGTAAGGGGAGTGGGGGAGGGATGGGATGTATTTAGGGAAGCAGTGATGGCTTGCGCAAAAAATGCTTTTGGCATGAGAAGCGTAGGTGGTGGGCAGATTAGAAAGGGTAGTGAGTGGTGGGATGAAGAAGTAAGATTATTAGTGAAAGAGAAGAGAGAAGCATTTGGACGAGTTTTGCAGGGAAATAGTGCAAATGACTGGGAGATGTATAAAAGGAAGAGGCAGGACAAGAGAAAGGTGCAAGAGGTGAAAAAGAGGGCAAATGAGAGTTGGGGTGAGAGAGTATCATTAAATTTTAGGGAGAATAAGCATATGTTTTGGAAGGAGGTAAATAAAGTGCATAAGACAAGAAAACAAATGGGAACATCAGTGAAGGGAGCTAATGGGTAGGTAATAACAAGTAGTGGTGATGTGAGAAGATGGAGTGAGTATTTTGAAGGTTTGTTGAATGTGCTAGATGATAGAGTGGCAGATATAGGGTGTTTTGGTCGAGGTGGTGTGCAAAACTCAGCAAACTTATACCTCTGTAATTTGAACACTCACCTGTATCCCCTTCCTCTGTACAATGGCACTATGCATGCATTCTGCCAATCCTCAGGCACTTCACCATGAGCCATAAATACATTGAATATCCTCACCAACCAGTCAACAACACAGTCACCCCCCCTTCTTTTTAATAAACTCCACTGCAATACCATCCAAATCCGCTGCCTTGCCGGCTTCCCTCTTCCACAAAGCTTTCACTACCTCTTCTCTGTTTACCAAACCATTCTCCCTGGCCCTCTCACTTTGCACACCACCTCGACCAAAACACCCTATATCTGCCACTCTATCATCAAACACATTCAACAAACCTTCAAAATACTCACTCCATCTCCTTCTCACATCATCACTACTTGTTATCACCTCCCCATTTGCGCCTTTCACTGAAGTTCCCATTTGCTCCCTTGTCTTACGCACTTTATTTACCTCCTTCCAGAACATCTTTTTATTCTCCCTAAAATTTAATGATACTCTCTCACCCCAGCTCTCATTTGCCCTTTTTTTCACCTCTTGCACCTTTCTCTTGACCTCCTGTCTCTTTCTTTTATACATCTCCCACTCAATTGCATTTTTTCCCTGCAAAAATCGTCCAAATGCCTCTCTCTTCTCTTTCACTAATACTCTTACTTCTTCATCCCACCACTCACTACCCTTTCTAATCAACCCACCTCCCACTCTTCTCATGCCACAAGCATCTTTTGCGCAATCCATCACTGATTCCCTAAATACATCCCATTCCTCCCCCACTCCCCTTGCTTCCATTGTTCTCACCTTTTTCCATTCTGTACTCAGTCTCTCCTGGTACTTCCTCACACAGGTCTCCTTCTCAAGCTCACTTACTCTCACCACCCTCTTCACCCCAACATTCACTCTTCTTTTCTGAAAACCCATACAAATCTTCACCTTAGCCTCCACAAGATAATTATCAGACATCCCTCCAGTTGCACCTCTCAGCACATTAACATCCAAAAGTCTCTCTTTCGCACGCCTGTCAATTAACACGTAATCCAATAACGCTCTCTGGCCATTTCTCCTACTTACATAAGTATACTTATGTATATCTCGCTTTTTAAACCAGGTATTCCCAATCATCAGTACTTTTTCAGCACATAAATCTAAAAGCTCTTCACCATTTCCATTTACAACACTGAACACCCCATGTATACCAATTATTCCCTCAACTGCCACATTACTCACCTTTGCATTCAAATCACCCATCACTATAACCCGGTCTGGTGCATCAAAACCACTAACACACTCATTCAGCTGCTCCCAAAACACTTGCCTCTCTTGATCTTTCTTCTCATGCCCAAGTGCATATGCACCAATAATCACCCACCTCTCTCCATCAACTTTCAGTTTTACCCATATTAATCGAGAATTTACTTTCTTACACTCTATCACATACTCCCACAACTCCTGTTTCAGGAGTATTGCTACTCCTTCCCTTGCTCTTGTCCTCTCACTAACCCCTGACTTTACTCCCCAGACATTCCCAAACCACTCTTCCCCTTTACCCTTGAGCTTCGTTTCACTCAGAGCCAAAACATCCAAGTTCCTTTCCTCAAACATACTACCTATCTCTCCTTTTTTCACATCTTGGTTACATCCACACACATTTAGGCACCCCACTCTGAGCCTTCGAGGAGGATGAGCCCTCCCCACGTGACTCCTTCTTCTGTTTCCCATTTTAGAAAGTTAATACAAGGAGGGGAGGATTTCTGGCCCCCCGCTCCCGTCCCCTCTAGTCGCCTTCCACAACACGCGAGGAATACGTGGGAAGTATTCTTTCACCCCCATCCCCAGGGATAATATACATATATATATACATATACACATACACACACATACACATACATACGCACATATACACACACACACACATACATATATATACAAAGTGAGAGGGTTAGGGAAAATGATTTGGTAAACAGAGAAGAGGTAGTGAAAGCTTTGCGGAAGATGAAAGCCGGCAAGGCAGCAGGTTTGGATGGTATTGCAGTGGAATTTATTAAAAAAGGGGGTGACTGTATTGTTGACTGGTTGGTAAGGTTATTTAATGTATGTATGACTCATGGTGAGGTGCCTGAGGATTGGCGGAATGCGTGCATAGTGCCATTGTACAAAGGCAAAGGGGATAAGAGTGAGTACTCAAATTACAGAGGTATAAGTTTGTTGAGTATTCCTGGTAAATTATATGGGAGGGTATTGATTGAGAGGGTGAAGGCATGTACAGAGCATCAGATTGGGGAAGAGCAGTGTGGTTTCAGAAGTGGTAGAGGATGTGTGGATCAGGTGTTTGCTTTGAAGAATGTATGTGAGAAATACTTAGAAAAGCAAATGGATTTGTATGTAGCATTTATTGATCTGGAGAAGGCATATGATAGAGTTGATAGAGATGCTCTGTGGAAGGTATTAAGAATATATGGTGTGGGAGGAAAGTTGTTAGAAGCAGTGAAAAGTTTTTATCGAGGATGTAAGGCATGTGTACGTGTAGGAAGAGAGGAAAGTGATTGGTTCTCAGTGAATGTAGGTTTGCGGCAGGGGTGTGTGATGTCTCCATGGTTGTTTAATTTGTTTATGGATGGGGTTGTTAGGGAGGTAAATGCAAGAGTTTTGGAAAGAGGGGCAAGTATGAAGTCTGTTGGGGATGAGAGAGCTTGGGAAGTGAGTCAGTTTTTGTTCGTTGATGATACAGCGCTGGTGGCTGATTCATGTGAGAAACTGCAGAAGCTGGTGACTGAGTTTGGTAAAGTGTGTGCAAGAAGAAAGTTAAGAGTAAATGTGAAAAAGAGCAAGGTTATTAGGTACAGTAGGGTTGAGGGTCAAGTCAATTGGGAGGTGAGTTTGAATGGAGAAAAACTGGAGGAAGTGAAGTGTTTTAGATATCTGGGAGTGGATCTGGCAGCAGATGGAACCATGGAAGCGGAAGTGGATCATAGGGTGGGGGAGGGGGCGAAAATTCTGGGGGCCTTGAAGAATGTGTGGAAGTCGAGAACATTATCTCGGAAAGCAAAAATGGGTATGTTTGAAGGAATAGTGGTTCCAACAATGTTGTATGGTTGCGAGGCATGGGCTATGGATAGAGTTGTGCGCAGGAGGATGGATGTGCTGGAAATGAGATGTTTGAGGACAATGTGTGGTGTGAGGTGGTTTGATCGAGTGAGTAACGTAAGGGTAAGAGAGATGTGTGGAAATAAAAAGAGCGTGGTTGAGAGAGCAGAAGAGGGTGTTTTGAAGTGGTTTGGGCACATGGAGAGAATGAGTGAGGAAAGATTGACCAAGAGGATATATGTGTCGGAGGTGGAGGGAACGAGGAGAAGAGGGAGACCAAATTGGAGGTGGAAAGATGGAGTGAAAAAGATTTTGTGTGATCGGGGCCTGAACATGCAGGAGGGTGAAAGGAGGGCAAGGAATAGAGTGAATTGGAGCGATGTGGTATACCGGGGTTGACGTGCTGTCAGTGGATTGAATCAAGGCATGTGAAGCGTCTGGGGTAAACCATGGAAAGCTGTGTAGGTATGTATATTTGCGTGTGTGGACGTGTATGTATATACATGTGTATGGGGGTGGGTTGGGCCATTTCTTTCGTCTGTTTCCTTGCGCTACCTCGCAAACGCGGGAGACAGTGACAAAGCAAAAAAAAAAATATATATATATATATATATATGTCGGTGGCTTGAATCAGGGCATGTGGAGCGTCTGGGGTAAACCATGGAAAGCTGTGTAGGTATGTATATTTGCGTGTGTGGACGTGTATGTATATACATGTGTATGGGGGTGGGTTGGGCCATTTCTTTCGTCTGTTTCCTTGCGCTACCTCGCAAATGCGGGAGACAGCAAAAAAAAAAAAAAAAAATATATGTATATCCTTCCTTCATACTATTCGCCATTTCCCGCATTAGCGAGGTAGCGTTAAGAACGGAGGACTGGGCCTTTTAGGGAATATCCTCACCTGGCCCCCTTTGTTCCTTCTTTTGGAAAATTAAAAAAAATAATTGAGAGGGGAGGATATATACTTGTGTACATGAGTGGATGGGCCATTCTTTGTTTGTTTCCTGATGCTACCTCTGACGCGGGAAACAGCGATTAATTATATAAATAGATGAAAATGTTAGCTATTAAGTCTAATTCTCATTTTAGTGCATTGGGTGGCTTAGTGGCTGAAATTTGTATCTGGCATGTAGCTCAACTTGTTTTCCATCTCCGTTCGTAGAAACCAGCATAACATTTACTCTCTTCTACTCTTTTGGCACTAATGACATTTTCCTTGGTTTTTTAAACATTAGCTAAATGGACTTTAAAAGTTTTTCTGCGCACCTCTTAAGAGAGGTTTTATCGAGTCCATGTGCTCCATATACATCATCAACATTTGGTAGGTTAGTTGCATCTTATTTAACCACCTTGGTGATTTTTATGATCTTTTTCCCAATACATCTTGTTGTGTTGGGTTGATGTGTTCTCCAAGTTGATTACTGAGTAAAGTGTTTAATCATCAATTTGCACATTTTCTTGTCTACCCTCAGAATTCTTCAGTGAAATTATTTACTCTTCAACTGACAGTTTTTGTGAGAGCTTTAGGGGACGATTTTGGATGTTCACTTACCTGTTCTATAGTGTTTCTGTCGAAGTTTCTTGCATCTCCTCTTTTTATTTTACTGTACTCATATCTTGCTCATTTATGCCTTTCAAATACTGCCATGCTGTTTTATCTTCTGTATCATCAGATTTCATTTTCTTTACCTATTTAATGTCAATTGATCCAGTTTCCCCTCACATGTATCCCTTTCTCTTCACTTCCTCTCACTAGTTCACAGCTACTATACTGTCTTCCTCATTAAACAATGCTTAGATCCTCATGCTACTTAGTTCCATGGATTTATTATGAAATTTCATATCCCTGTTTGATATGAATGGTATAGTTCTGAAATGCTAATACCTTGTATTTCCTCTGGTTCCACTGATTTTCATGCTATATCTTCTACCTTATAATCAAATTCTCATGCTTCAAGATTAGTTTCTCACATAAGGGTAATGGATCTGGTGTTTTCTAATACAGATTATTGTACATGAAAATAAAATTAAGTGAATTTTAAATGGCATAACTACTGCTTCTGGTTCTCCAGTGTTCATCAACAATTGATTAGAAATATGTCCTAAACAGATTTTTAGATTCTCTAGTCACAGTGCCTTCCCCCAGTGTTTGTTCGAGTATTCTCAGTTGATTTCTTTGTTGTTAAATCTCTATCAATATAACATTTTGGTTACCAAGAAAGCTTGTGTCATTGGTTTCTGCACCATTCTGATCATATTGTTATTTTCATTTAATATTTTTCTGAATTCCTGTACTTTTGTAATATTTTTTTGCATTATCAGGACTGGTACAAACATTTTTCCACTATTAATTATCCCATTAGCTGCTACCATAAAGGACAATGAACCAATTTGCAGAAGGACCAAATGCTCTCCTTCAGTGTCACCTCTTTCCGTCCTTGAAAAGTATTAAATTTGATTTAATTTTCAAAATGAGGCTCATCTCAACAACAGTAATATCTGGTTAATAGATCCAGGGTGGTACTGGACCCTGCCTACATGAGGTTACACAGCAAGTGAGAAGTCACCTTTGGGAAGGCTTAAGCATCAGGAGTACTGTCTCATCATTGAATTTTTCACTGCATCACTTCCTAGAAGTAGTGCAGCCTTGGAGCTGCAGGAGCTCCTTGAGCAATTCCAGGACCCTTTCTAGAAAGTGGTTCAGGGGCAATTATAATTGAAATAAATTAAAATGTCCAGTATTATTTTTGTCCTTAATTTTCGAAATGTTACTCTCCTCTGCATCACTTCCTCCTCCTTTGCTTAATTGTTGTATTCTTTGTTGATGTGTATCATAATACAAGTGTGAATTTACAAGTAAATAATTCTTTGCAGAATTATTGCAAGCTAATGGATTGCGGGCCATCCCAGAATCAGATATTGGCCTTGCTGTCCTTTATGCAAGCACAGAGGGCCATTGTAATCCAGCTTTCAAGGTGTCTAGTATCCTGCGACGTACAGAATCTACATCACAAATGACTGAGGTGAGTTAATGCAGTATTGGGTTTAAGAGTGCAGAAATGAATGGAAAGTGTATGTGAAGCATGAAAATTTTTTGGCTGTCTTGATCTTTGTTACTAATAAGTTGATATGTATGATTTTTCTGTAATCACCTTGTGTTGAATCTGTTGGTCATTTCATTAATGATTATTTTCAGATTCGACCCTTCATATGCCCACCCATTGACAGCACATCGCCCTCTTCCACATCTCGCACCTTCCTGCAAGTTTGGGCCCCTAACACTCAAAGTGTCTTTCCCACCATTTTTCCACATTCTCTTTTGTTTCCTTCTTTTTGTAGTTCCCTCCCTGTTATCATTAAATACTAGGTCAACAGAAAAGTCTCCAGGGAATAAGGCTTTCAACTGTATCCTTTCTATGGCAATGGCACCCCAGAGGGATCTCCTTGCCACCAGAACTAATGCATTACTATTGATGTATGTGTACATAATCCAGTTTTAGACATGGGGCAGTTGCAACAGAAATTCTGTCTCTAGATTAGTTCTTTGAACTAGATTTATCTTCTCCTCCAGTGCATTTTCTGAGAAAATTTCTTCTCAGTATGTTGGTTTTTGTGATTTATTGATGCTAGTAGACCTGAAGTTGGACAAACAGTCTTTGTGCCTGAGACTCCTTCAGCTTTGCCATACTCCTTGAGATGATACTCATGCTCATCTAAACCAGTTCAGCATTTTTGTAGGACTTTGAACTCAAGTCCAATTCTGGAACTTACATGTATGGATTTTCTTAAACGCTTTTTGTGGCAGAGGTCTGGGGAATGCTTAACAGTAAAAACGACTGTTTACAAAACATTTGTCTTGCTACTCAGAGACAGTACCATTTGGTCAGGAAAGGTTTCTGGTCCTTCCTTGAAAAATCTGACGATTTGGATTTGACTTAAGCCTTATGTTTAATGTTTTGTCTAACGTTTTTCATGACAAGAATAAGACTAGTGATACTTTTTTGCCTATAGTATCCTTATCTCTGGTTTTTGGTATTAATCTGACATTTTCTGTTTGGGATATATCTCTTCAGCTTTTTTTCTGGGGAGACTTGTTACTTCTCTATTGCAGCCTAAGTAGGAGCTTTCGAAAGACCTATACTTTTTACAATCTCATGGTTTTTGGAAGTTTAGCTCCTCACAGTGTTTTAAAAACATTTGCATATAGCCTTGAGATGTAAGAATAAGGCTTCTGAATTACACACACTTTTCAGACACAAGAGTCTTCTTCTCTTTGCTTGCAATCTCACATGGGTTAAGATAAACACAAAGTATAGATTTTTGGTTTCTGAATTTAGAAATAGCCCTATTATCACCCTTTTTTGGAGGACTATGTTAACAGAGCCCCTGCCTTATGTCCAGTGAATCTCTTAAAATCCTTTTGGACTTCACCAAGTGCAAAGAATATACCTACAAGGATTAAAAAACTTGTTGTAATGGCATGACCTAGGCTTTATCCTAGATTGCACATGAGGAAGGAGGTCTTTCCCTCAGTCTTTTTGAGAAACCTTTCATTTCAGAAAATAAAAAAAGGAGTCTAGAATTCATCTGCCACCTTTATCAGACAGTACTTTATTGAAACTGTAAATCTACCCTGTGTGGCTCTGGGGAATCCTCCTGCAGGAGAGACAGATTCCAATGTGCCTCCCGATCACCATTAAAGTATTTGCTGTTGGATTTAGTTGTCTTATTTGAAAGTTTCTATGTAAATGCTCCTTCATTTGGTTATGCTCATGTACTCACAAGACAGACTGCAGAGGAGGCAAATTTATATGTAGAAAATTTAAAATCTTTTTTGTTTGAGATGATGCCCTGGAAGCATTTTATCTTGGTTTTCTTACCCTCCATTTGGGCCTGTTTTACAAATGCACACACACCATCTCGACATTCTGTCCTTAACCCTTAACTCTGATGCATGCAAGTAAATTTGGGTAGTGATACATATGTGTAGTGTGAAATCATGCCTGAAAAAACAAAGTATTTAATTATGTGTACAGTATATAGAATGATATAATATGTGCTGTCAGTGGACTGACCATGTAAAACAACTGGGGTAAACCATGGAAAGGTCTGTGGGGTCTGGATATGGATTGGGAGCCATGGTTTTAGTGCATTACACAGAACAGCTAGTGACTGAGTGTGAGTGAATATGGCCTTTTTTGTCTGTTTTCCTGGTGCTATGTCACTGAAGCAAAGGGTAGTAATGCTGTTTCCTGTGGGGTAGGGTAGCATCAGGAATGGATGAAGGCAAGCAAGTATGAATATGTACATATGTATATATGTATAAGTCTATATGTGCATGTATATGTGTGTGTGTGTGTGTGTGTATGTGTATGGGCATTTATTTTTTTATTTTTATCATACTTTGTCGCTGTTTCCCGCATTAGTGAGGTAGCGCAAGGAAACAGACGAAAGAATGTACCAGCCCACCCACATCACATGTATATACATATATGTCCACACACGCACTTATACATACCTATACATTTCAACATATACATATATATACATACACAGACATATACATATATACACATACATAATTCATACTTGCTGCCTTTATTCATTCTCATCGCCACCCCGCCACACATGAAATGACACACCATCCCCCAGCATGCGTGCAAGGTAGTGCTAGGAAAAGACAACAAAGGCCACATTCACTCACACTCAGTCTCTAGCTGTCATGTATAATGCACCAAAACCACAGCTCCCTTTCCACATCCAGACCCCACAAAACTTTCCATGGAGGGGGGGGGGGTGTCATTTCATGTGTGGCAGGGTGGCGACGGGAATGAATAAAGGCAGCAGGTATGAATTATGTACATGTGTATATATGTATATGTCTGTGTATGTATATATATGTATACGTTGAAATGTATAGGTATGTATAAGTGCGTGTGTGGACGTATATGTATATACATGTGATGTGGGTGGGCTGGGACATTCTTTCGTCTGTTTCCTTGCGCTACCTCACTAATGGGCGTGTGTGGACATGTATGTATATACATGTGTATGTGGGTGGGTTGGGCCATTCTACTGTGTTTCTTTGTATTACCTTGCTAATGCGGGAGACAGTGACAAAGTATAATAAATAAATATATAAATATGTGTGTGTGAATGAGTGGATGGGCCATTCTTCGTCTTTTTCTTTTTCGCTACCTCACTGATGTAGGAAACAGTGATCAGGTATAATAGAAAATAAAAGTAATACTTATATAGATAACCAGCATCCATGTCACCAGCCCAAGCCTTTTCCCATCCACTCAACACAATCCTAAACCAACTTAGGGAAAGTATACTCTTCTTTTTGGGTATTTTCTTCATCAATGTATGATATAGGCATATTCAGTAAGGATTTAATTTTTTATGCACATCATGATGGAATTCTTTATCATACCAGCAAGTAAAGGATTAATTCCTGTTTCTTACTATCTTCATAATAGTATGCATTTCAGTGTTCATTGTGTTTCATTAGAACCAATGTCTTAATCATATATCACCTTCCTACTGCAAGCTTGCAGTGCTCTCAGTATCAGTTTAACTTACGTTTCATTCTTTCTTTTCTCTAGGGTCTCAAAATATTTGCCACAGAGACACAGGAAACAGAGGAAAATTCACTGTGCCTAACTGGCACTCGGGTAGTGCCTGAGACTGGTCAGTCGTCCACTGCCAAACGAACTTCACCGGCTATAATGTCTTCCTCTTCCTCTCGGGTTCCAAACAGCTTGCCGTCATCTTCTAGTACTAATGCATTTCCATCAGCTTCCCTCAACCAGTCAATGACTTCAAGAAGTAAAATTGAAGATAAAGAAAACATGTCCAATAATGCAAGAAAAAGGTAAAGATATCTATAAGACTATTTTCATGTATCTTCTATCTATTCATATCACTAATGCCCTTTTCCTCTAGGAACTCCATCAAGAAGGTGGCCCTGGCAACAGAGGCTCTGTAACTGATGAACTCCAGTGTTGCTTAACAGGCCACTGGCATAGGGCAACTGTAGTGCAGTATTTCCAGAGGCTTGAACCTAATGTTCCTGCTGATTACTTCTGCCTAATGTGTCTAATGCTTTAACCTACTACTTCTACTAATGCTGCATTATATAGTTGTAGTTTCTACCTACTGCTCCTGTATAATATTCCTAACTACTATTTTCATCTAATGTTCCTACCATTTTGCTAAAAGGCCGGCTTAGTACATTGTTTCTCACTGCAGGAAAATCTAGTTATGAAGAATGAGTTTTGTGGGAGTTAAGTGTTGTGAAGTGTTATGTACATCAAGGAGAGATTGTATGTTTGTGGACAGAATGCCAGTAGTACACACATGTGGATGAGACAGACAGAAAAGACTACTACTTGGTCAGAGGAGTGCAACTTGACAATCACTGAAGTGCTGGCTGGCTATGCAGACATCACTAACCCTCCTGATACTTGGGCGGGTAGTACTGGTACATACGTCCCTGTTCAGTGGCTGGCAACCAACTACTACCTTCTATGTATCTTTGTATCTTTGATTTTAAATATATGATGTTCTGTCACTGTACTGAGCCAAAGCAGATAGAGGGACAAAAGTAAACCATGGAGTGGTCTGTGAGGCATGGCTATGGTTTTTGCACACTATGATATAATTTTACCTTTTTTTTTTAATGTTGAAGGCTCCAGTCATGAACAAAAGTCCACATCAATGCCAGGCCCCAGTTGAAATATAGAGAGAATTATGAAACAGAAAAAGAAAAGACAAGGGAAAGTATTTACAAATTTTTGAGAAAGTGAAAAAGCTGTCTTTTTAAATGTACTAGGTCATAGTTATTGGGAAAGACATGAGAGGGTAGAGAGTTCCAGAGCTTCAACATTTAGGGAAAGAAGCAGGCATCAAAATGGCCCACCCTTGAGTTGCTGATGGCCACACAATAATCATCTGATGCAGCAGCTTGCCGAGTATTGCATGGTCTAGCTAGTGGTGTGGGCACACAAGCAGCCAGCTCTCAGGAGCAAAAGCCAAAGTAATACCTATAGAAGAGGGAAAGAGAACCAACACTGCAGCATAGGGCAAGTGAGTCAAGCTTAGAAATTAGCCAGAACCACCACAAATGTGAGAGCCGTACTCCATACAAGGACAAATCAATCCCTTGTATAGATGTCGCAAGTGTTCAGAAGAGAAGTTTTGACATCTAAACAGGACACTCAGTTACTTAGAGGGAGACTTAGCTATTCCTGTGATATGAGGTTTCCAAGAAAGAGTGGATGTTATAGTAATGTCAAGTATGTTCATCGAGTCAAGAGATGGAATTACAGAACCGTCCAAGGAGAGACGAGAGTTGTTAGGAGTTTTCTATATAGAGATGGGTAGAGACTAGGTCTTGAAGGCATTAAACTTAACAAGATTTGTCTACCCCACTGAGATATTTTGTCTGAGTTTATTGAGGAGGCTGTGTCAAGACAAGATGCAGATTTAAGTGGGAGAAAAGGGAGCAGAATTGAAGGAGATGCATGAATGCAGTGTTGAGTTGTCAGCATATGTGTGCATTGGATTATTTGTGGAGGAGAATCCAGTGAGCTTTAACATTTATTATTTATATTTTTTATTACACTTGATTGCTGTTTCCCACATCAACGAGGTAGTGCCAGGAAAGAGATGAAGAATGGCCCATCCACTCATATACACATATTTCATTTATATTTTTATTTTGCTTTGTTGCTGTCTCCCGTGTTAGCAAGGAAGCGCAAGGAAACAGACGAAAGAATGGCCCAACCCACCCACATACACATATATATACGCCGTTTCAATCCATTGACAGCACGTCGACCCCGGTATACCACATCGTTCCAACTCACTCTATTCCTCGCACGCCTTTTACCTGCCTGCATATTCAAGCCCTGGTCACTCAAAATCTTTTTCACTCCATCTTTTTCACCTCCAATTTGGTCTCCCACTTCTCCTTGTTCCCTCCACCTCTGACACATATATCCTCTTTGTCAATCTTTCCTCACTGATTCTCTCCATGTGACCAAACCATTTCAAAACACCCTCTTCTGCTCTCTCAACCACACTCTTTTTATTACCACACATCTCTCTTACCCTTACGTTACTCACTCGATCAAACCACCTCACACTACACATTGTCCTCAAACATCTCATTTCCAGCACATCCACCCTCCTGCGCACAACTCTATCCATAGCCCACGCCTCGCAATCATACAACATTGTTGGAACCACTATTCCTTCAAACATACCCATTTTTGCTTTCCGAGATAATGTTCTTGACTTCCACACATTCTTCAAGGCTCCCAGAATTTTCACCTACCCCCCCCCCCCCCCCCTATGATTCACTTCCGCTTCCATGGTTCCATCCGCTGCCAAATCCACTCCCAGATATCTAAAACTTTACTTTCTCCAGTTTTTCTCCATTCAAACTTACCTCCCTATTGACTTGACCCTCAACCCTACTGTACCTAATAACCTTGCTCTTATTCGCATTTACTCTCAACTTTCTTCTTTCACACATTTTACCAAACTCAGTCACCAGCTTCTGCAGTTTCTCTCATGAATAAGCCACCAGCGCTGTATCATCAGCGAACAACAACCGACTCATTTCCCAAGCTCTCTCATCCACAACAGACTGCATACTTGCCCCTCTTTCCAAAACTCTTGCATTCACTTCCCTAACAACCCCATCCATAAACAAATTAAGCAACCATGGAGACATCACACACCCCTGCCGCAAACCTGCATTCACTGAGAACCAATCACTTTCCTCTCTTCCTACACGTACACATGCCTTACATCCTTGATAAAAACTTTTCACTGCTTCTAACAACTTGCCTCCCACACCATATATTCTTAATACCTTCCACAGAGCATCTCTATCAACTCTACCATATGCCTTCTCCAGATCCATAAATGCTACATACAAATCCATTTGCTTTTCTAAGTATTTCTCACATACATTCTTCAAAGCAAACACCTGATCCACACATCCTCTACCACTTCTGAAACCACACTGCCGTTCCCCAATCTGATGCTCTGTACATGCCTTCACATATATATATATATATATATATATATATATATATATATATATATATTTTTTTTTTGCTTTGTCGCTGTCTCCCGCGTTTGCGAGGTAGCGCAAGGAAACAGACGAAAGAAATGGCCCAACCCACCCCCATACACATGTATATACATACGTCCACACATGCAAATATACATACCTACACAGCTTTCCATGGTTTACCCCAGACGCTTCACATGCCTTGATTCAATCCACTGACAGCACGTCAACCCCAGTATACCACATCGATCCAATTCACTCTATTCCTTGCCCTCCTTTCACCCTCCTGTATGTTCAGGCCCCGATCACACAAATCTTTTTCACTCCATCTTTCCACCTCCAATTTGGTCTCCCTCTTCTCCTCGTTCCCTCCACCTCCGACACATATATCCTCTTGGTCAATCTTTCCTCACTCATTCTCTCCATGTGCCCAAACCATTTCAAAACACCCTCTTCTGCTCTCTCAACCACGCTCTTTTTATTTCCACACATCTCTCTTACCCTTACGTTACTTACTCGATCAAACCACCTAAATATATATATATATATATATATATATATATATATATATATATATATTTTTTTTTTTTTTTCATACTATTCGCCATTTCCCGCGATAGCGAGGTAGCGTTAAGAACAGAGGACTGGGCCTTTGAGGGAATACCCTGACCTGGCCCCCTTCTCTGTTCCTTCTTTTGGAAAAAAAAAAGAAAAAAAAAAAAAAAAAAACAAGAGGGGAGGATTTCCAGCCCCCCACTCCCTTCCCTTTTAGTCGCCTTCTACGACACGCAGGGAATACGTGGGAAGTATTCTTTCTCCCCTGTCCCCAGGGATAATATATATATATATATATATATATATATATATATATATATATATATATATATATATATATTTTTTCTTTTTTCTTTCTTTTAAACTATTCGCCATTTCCCGCATTAGCAAGGTAGCGTTAAGAACAGAGGACTAGGCCTTTGTGGAATATCCTCACCTGACCCCCTCTGTTCCTTCTTTTGGAAAATTAAAAAAAACAAGAGGGGAGGATTTCCAGCCTCCCGCTCCCTCCCCTTTTAGTCGCCTTCTACGACACGCAGGGAATACGTGGGAACTATTCTTAATCCCCTATCCCTAGGGATATATATATATATATATATATATTTATTTATTTATTTATTATACTTTGTCGCTGTCTCCCGCATTTGCGAGGTAGCGCAAGGAAACAGATGAAAGAAATGGCCCAACCCCCCCCATACACATGTATATACATACGTCCACACACGCAAATATACATACCTACACAGCTTTCCATGGTTTACCCCAGACGCTTCACATGCCTTGATTCAATCCACTGACAGCACGTCAACCCCGGTATACCACATCACTCCAATTCACTCTATTCCTTGCCCTCCTTTCACCCTCCTGCATGTTCAGGCCCCGATCACACAAAATCTTTTTCACTCCATCTTTCCACCTCCAATTTGGTCTCCCTCTTCTCCTCGTTCCCTCCACCTCCGACACATATATCCTCTTGGTCAATCTTTCCTCACTCATTCTCTCCATGTGCCCAAACCACTTCAAAACACCTTCTTCTGCTCTCTCAACCACGCTCTTTTTATTTCCACACATCTCTCTTACCCTTACGTTACTCACTCGATCAAACCACCTCACACCACACATTGTCCTCAAACATCTCATTTACCCTTACGTTACTCACTCGATCAAACCACCTCACACCACACATTGTCCTCAAACATCTCATTTCCAGCACATCCATCCTCCTGCGCACAACTCCATCCATAGCCCATGCCTCGCAACCATACAACATTGTTGGAACCACTATTCCTTCAAACATACCCATTTTTGCTTTCCGAGATAATGTTCTCGACTTCCACACATTCTTCAAGGCCCCCAGAATTTTCGCCCCCTCCCCCACCCTATGATCCACTTCCGCTTCCATGGTTCCATCCGCTGCCAGATCCACTCCCAGATATCTAAAACACTTCACTTCCTCCAGTTTTTCTCCATTCAAACTCACCTCCCAATTGACTTGACCCTCAACCCTACTGTACCTAATAACCTTGCTCTTATTCACATTTACTTTTAACTTTCTTCTTCCACACACTTTACCAAACTCAGTCACCAGCTTCTGCAGTTTCTCACATGAATCAGCCACCAGCGCTGTATCATCAGCGAACAACAACTGACTCACTTCCCAAGCTCTCTCATCCCCAACAGACTTCATACTTGCCCCTCTTTCCAAAACTCTTGCATTTACCTCCCTAACCACCCCATCCATAAACAAATTAAACAACCATGGAGACATCACACACCCCTGCCACAAACCTACATTCACTGAGAACCACTCACTTTCCTCTCTTCCTACACGTACACATGCCTTACATCCTCGATAAAAACTTTTCACTGCTTCTAACAACTTTCCTCCCACACCATATATTCTTAATACCTTCCACAGAGCATCTCTATCAACTCTATCATATGCCTTCTCCAGATCCATAAATGCTACATACAAATCCATTTGCTTTTCTAAGTATTTCTCACATACATTCTTCAAAGCAAACACCTGATCCACACATCCTCTACCACTTCTGAAATATATATATATATTATTATTTTTATTATCATTTGCTTTGTCGCTGTCTCCCGCGTTAGCGAGGTAGCGCAAGGAAACAGACGAAGAAAATATATATGTACATAAACACACATATACATATATATCAACATATATACATTTTCATATTCATTTATCCCTGGAGATAGGGTAGAAAGAATACTTCCCATGTATTCCCTGTGTTGTAGAGGGTGACTAAAAGGGGAGGGAGCAGGGGGCTGGAAATCCTCCTCTCTCGGGTTTTAATTTTCTAAAAGAAGGAACAGAGGAGGCCAAGTGAGGATATTCCCTCTGAAGCTCAGTTCTTTGTTCTTAAGCTATCTCACTTATGCAGGAAATGGTGAATATGTATGAAAAAAGAAATTCATATTTGCTTGCCTTCATCCATTCCTGGCGTTACCCCATCTCAGAGAAAACAGCATCGCTTCAGCAAGGTAATACCAGAAAAACAGACAAAAAAAGGCATTTGTTCACACTCAGTCTCAAGCTGTCATGTGTAATGCACTGAAACCACTGCTCCCTATCGACATCCAGGCCTCACAGACCTTTCCATGGTTTATCCCAGATATTTTACATGTCCTGGTTCAGTCCATTGACGGCACATTGACCCCGGTATACCACATCATTCCAATTCACTCTAGTCCTTGCAAGCCTCTCACCTTTCTGCATTTTCAAGCCCTGATTGCCCAAAATCTTTTTCACTCCATGTTTCCACCTCCAATTTGGTCTCCCACTTCTCCATGACCCCTCCACCCCTGACACATATATCCTCTTTGACAGTCTTTCCTCACTCGTTCTCTCCATATGCCCAAACCATTTAAACAAACCCTCTTTTGCTCTGTCAACCACACTCTTTTTATTTCCACACATCTCTTTTACCCACACTCATTCAAAACATGTCACACCACATATTGTCCTCAAACATTTCATTTCCAACACATCCACCCTCCTTCATACAACCCTATCTATAGCCCATGCCTTGCAACCATGTAATATTGTTGGAACAACTATTCCTTCAAATATACCCATCTTTGCTCTTCGAGATAATGTTCTCTCCTTCCACACATTCTTCATTGCTCCCAGAACCTTCGCCCCCTCCCCCACCCTGTAACCCACTTCCATGGTTCCATTCGCTGCTAAGTACAATTCCAAATATCTAAAACACTTCACTTCCTCATACTTTTCTCCATTCAAACTTGCATCCCAATAAACTTGTCCTTCAACCCTAATGAACCTAATAATCTTCCTCTTATTCACATTTACTCTCAACTTTCTCCTTTCACACACTTTTCCAAACTCAGCCACCAACTTCTGCAGTTTCTCACGCGAATCAGCCACCAGAACTGTATCATTGACAAACACCAACTGACTCACTTCCTAGGCCCTTTCATCCCAACACTCTGCATACTCACCCCTCTCTCCAAAACTCTTGCATTTTCTTCCCTAACCCCCCCATCCATAAACATATTAAACAACCATGGGGACATCACACACCCCTGCCGCAGACCATCCTTGACTGGGAACCGATCACTTTCTTTTCTTCCTACTCATACCCATGCCTTACATTTTTGGTTAAAAACTTTTCACTGCTTGTAGCAGCTTGCCTCTCACACCATATACTCTTAAGACCTTCCACAAAGCATCTCTATCAACCCTGTAATATGCCTTCTCCAGATCCATAAATGCTATGTACAAATCCATCTACAAAAGTATTGTATTTGTTTTTAAGGAGAGCATTATGAGGAACAGGTGTGTTTAATCAAAAATATTTATTTAAGTATGTCATGAGATGAACCAATGTGTGATTAAATTGAGGTGTTAAAAGTGAAATAAAGAAATATGGACTATTTTGAGGGTGGTAGGACTTTCTCTAAAACAGAAGTAAGATGGTTGAAAATTTGATCCAGTATATTCATAATAAAAAATAGGGTGCTTCAACGACCCACTGTCTGTGTGGGAAGATTTCAGGTAGTCCCTATAGTTAATCTTAAAGGTCTTAGAGAAGGGAACCTTAGCTTTAGGAAGCAAGATGTCACAGCCTTGCACATAGGATGAGGCATATGAAAATAATAGAAACTGAGTAAATTTTTATAACCGAATAACAGAATGAATTTCCTCTGACTTTTTAGACCATTTCCTTTGACTTTTTAGACCACACACAGTAAGTGAGGAATCAGGATCACCTCTAGCAAAGCGAAGTAACAAACCTCAGCTCAGCCAACCATGCCAAGATCCCCCAGACCCTACGCAGCCAGTTGACTCTCAGGTAAGATGGCTTTTGTTTAAACAATCACAGAAGTCCATTCTGTTAATCTTAGAGCATTATTTGTTTCATTGCTATTCTAAACCTAGACAGTGTGTTTCATTTTTGGAAAGTATTTGTTTACTGATTTCTTCTGCAAAGCATCTGAAATCTTTTATCATGATCGTCACAACTTATTCCATTCCACTTTAACAATATAATCTATCTTTTTTGTTTTGTACTTTTTAAGGATTTTATGCAACCTGAAATTAGGATAATGTTGGACATTCACCAAGCAACAGAACTTGATTTATCCCACATTTGATTTTTCTGTAATTTCAGAAGTACTTAGAAATACAGGTGGATTTGTATGTAACATTTATGGATCTGGAGAAGGCATATGGTAAGAGTTGATAGAGATGTTATTTGGAAGGTATTAAGAGTATATGGTGTGGGAGGCAAGTTGCTACAAGCAGTGAAAAGTTTTTATCAAAGATATAAGGCATGTGTACGAGTAGGAAGAGAGGAAAGTGATTGGTTACCAGTGAATGTTGGTTTGCGGCAGGGGTGCTTGATGTCTCCATGGCTGTTTAATTTGTTTATGGATGGGGTTGTTAGGGAGGCAAATGGAAGAGTTTTGGAGAGAGGGGCAAGCTTGCGGTCTGTTGTGGATGGGCTTGAGAAGTGAGGCAGTTGTTGTCCGCTGATGATACAGCGCTGGTGGCTGATTCAGGTGAGAAACTGCAGAAGTTGGTGACTGCCTTTAGTAAAGTGTGTGAAAGAAGAAAGCTTAGAGTAAATATGAATAAGAGCAAGGTTATTAGGTTCAGTAGGGTTGAGGGATAAGTTAACTGGGATGTAAGTTTGAATGGAGAAAAACTGGAGGAAGTGAAGTGTTTTAGATGTCTGGTAGTGGATTTAGCAGCAGATGGAACCATGGAAGCGGAAGTTAGTCACAGGGTGGGGGAGGGGGTGAAGGGTCCGGGAGCATTGAAGAATGTGTGGAAGGAGAGAATGTTATTTTGGAGAGCAAAAATGGGTTTGTCTGAAGTTTTGTGGGGGCCTGGATGTGGAAAGGGAGGATGTGGAAAGGGTTTCGGTGCATTACACATGACAGCTAGAGACTGAGTGTGGATGAATGTGGCCTTTGTTGTCCTTTCCTAGCACTACCTTGCACGCATGTGGGGGGAGGGGGGGTGTCATTTCATATGTGGCAGGAGGAATGGATGAAGGCAGCATGTATGAATATATGTCTGTGTATGTATATGTATGCATATGTTGAAATGTATATGTGCGTGTGTGGACGTTTATGTATATACATGTGTATGTGGGTGGGTTGGGCCATTCTTTCATCTGTTTCTTTGCGCTACCTCGCTAACATGGGAGACAGCGACAAAGGATAATAAATGAATATGAAATATATTATACATAATCACTGTTTCCTGTGTCAGGAAACAGATGAAAAATGGCCCATCCACTCATATACACATACATAAACGCCCACATAAACACAAGGTTATTAGATACAGTAGGGTTGAGGGACAAGTCAATTGGGAGGTATGTTTGAATTGAGAAAAGCTGGAGGAAGTTTCAGTGCATTATACATGACAGCTAGAGACAGTGTGAACGAATGTGGCCTTTGTTGTCTTTTCCTAGCGCTATCTCATGTGCATGCGGGGGGAGGGGGGTGTCATTTCATGTGTGGTGGGGTGGCGACATGAATGAATAAAGGCAGCAAGTATGAATTATGTACATGTGTATATATGTATATGTCTGTGTATGTATATATATGTATACATTGAAATGTATAGGTATGTATATGTGCGTGTGTGGACGTGTATGTATATACATGTGTGTGTGTGTGGATGGGTTGGGCCATTCTTTCATCTGTTTTCTTGCGCTACCTCGCTAATGCAGGAGACAGCAACAAAGTAAAATAAAAAAAATAGAAAAATAGAAATATATATCCTCCCTGGGGATAGGGGAGAAAGAATACTTCCCACATATTCCCTGCGTGTCGTAGAAGGTGACTAAAAGGGGAGGGAGGGGGGGGGGCTGGAAATCCTCCCCTCTTGTTTCTTTTTTTTAATTTTCCAAAAGAAGGAACAGAGAAGAGGGCCAGGTGAGGATATTCCCTCAGAGGCCCAGTCCTCTGTTCTTAACACTACCTTGCTAATGCAGGAAATGGTGAATAGTTTGAAAGAAAAAGAAAGATATATATATATATATATATATATATATATATATATATATATATATATATATATATATATATATATATATATATATTTTTTTTTTTGCTTTGTCACTGTCTCCCGCATTTGCGAGGTAGCGCAACGAAACAGACGAAAGAAATGGCCCAACCCACCCCCATACACATGTATATACATACGTCCACACACGCAAATATACATACCTACACAGCTTTCCATGGTTTACCCCAGACGCTTCACATGCCCTGATTCAATCCACTGACAGCACGTCAACCCCGGTATACCACATCGATCCAATTCGCTCTATTCCTTGCCCTCCTTTCACCCTCCTGCATGTTCAGGCCCCGATCACACAAAATCTTTTTCACTCCATCTTTCCACCTCCAATTTGGTCTTCCACTTCTCCTCGTTCCCTCCACCTCCGACACATATATCCTCTTGGTCAATCTTTCCTCACTCATTCTCTCCATGTGCCCAAACCATTTCAAAACACCCTCTTCTGCTCTCTCAACCACGCTCTTTTTATTTCCACACATCTCTCTTACCCTTACGTTACTTACTCGATCAAACCACCTCACACCACACTTTGTCCTCAAACATCTTATTTCCAGCACAACCACCCTCCTGCGCACAACTCTATCCATAGCCCACACCTCGCAACCATACAAAATTGTTGGAACCACTATTCTTTCAAACATACCCATTTTTGCTTTCCGAGTTAATGTTCTCGGCTTCCACACATTCTTCAAGGCTCCCAGGATTTTCGCCCCCTCCCCCACCCTATGATCCGCTTCCGCTTCCATGGTTCCATCCGCTGCCAGATCCACTCCCAGATATCTAAAACACTTTACTTCCTCCAGTTTTTCTCCATTCAAACTTACCTCCCAATTGACTTGATCCTCAACCCTACTGTACCTAATAACCTTGCTCTTATTCACATTTACTCTTAACTTTCTTCTATCACACACTTTACCAAACTCAGTCACCAGCTTCTGCAGTTTCTCACACGAATCAGCCACCAGCGCTGTATCATCAGCAAACAACAACTGACTCACTTCCCAAGCTCTCTCATCCACAACAGACTTCATACTTGCCCCTCTTTCCAAAACTCTTGCATTCACCTCCCTAACAACCCCATCCATAAACAAATTAAACAACCATGGAGACATCACACACCCCTGCTGCAAACCTACATTCACTGAGAACCAATCACTTTCCTCTCTTCCTACACGTACACATGCCTTACATCCTCGAAAAAACTTTTCACTGCTTCTAACAACTTGCCTCCCACACCATATATTCTTAATACCTTCCACAGAGTATCTCTATCCACTCTATCATATGCCTTCTCCAGATCCATAAATGCTACATACAAATCCATTTGCTTTTCTAAGTATTTCTCACATACATTCTTCAAAGCAAACACCTGATCCACACATCCTCTACCACTTCTGAAACTACACTGCTCTTCCCCAATCTGATGCTCTGTACATGCCTTCACCCTCTCAATCAATACCCTCCCATATAATTTACCATATATATATATATATATATATATATATGTTCATGTTCCCAAACATGAATTTCTGGAAGTGTGTGTTTCCATATAAGTCTCCCTTGAATTAAAGAAGAGGTTTCTTAAAACATGATGCTGCATCCCGAATTTCTTGCTGTGGCTTTTCACTCGCCTCTCTATACTACTTTCAAAGAACTGTTCTTTCTCAACATGTTCATTTTGTTTAGTAGAAAAGCATTACATATTTCTCACCATTTTTTTCTTTCTTACTGTATGGTAAAAAATTTTAGCTAGTGTTTTCTTTGTGTGATTCATCTGTTATTTTAAGTGCCATTTTGTTGCTTTCTTTTGGACCTTTTCTGTCATATATTTGTTTCTTCAAGAGGGACGACTGAATTTGAGATTCATGCTTTCAGAATTAGATTAAGTTTTTGTTGTAAATGGTTTACAGAACATATTCATGTACTTAGGTTATCCACTGATAGGTCTTTCACTAGGGGGATCACTAACAGCTTCTGTTGCTCTACGTTTTCTTCAAGTTTCCATTTTGATGATACTATAGCCGTCTCTCTCAAAGACAAAGCAACTCTTTTTTTTTTTTTCCTGTTTCTCCTCTAACTCTACCTTGGATTACTGCAATATTCCTTCACCCCCTGATGCTCCTTTTACTAATCCCATGCCTTATCATGTAATTTCTTTTCAAACTGTCCAAAAAGCACTTTATCTGGACACAAGCAAGGCTTATGGTCCTGATGGCATCCATACCTATGTACTGAAAGAGTATTCCTCTGAACTTGCTTCTGTGCTTGCTCATTTGTTTAGTTTCTGTTTAAAATTAGAACTTTCCTTTTTTGGAAGCCTGCGTTGGTACATCCCATCCCTAAGAATAGGTGACTGTTCTAAATCCTTTAATTATCATCCAATTGCTTTGACATTGCGATTTCCAAAGTCTTTGAATCCATCCTCAACTCCCTTCTCATTAAACATCTTGAATCTCACAATCTTCTCTCCAGTCATCAGTATGGCTTCCATAAGGCAAGATACACTAGTGATGTGATGTTCTTTCCTATCTTACTAATGTCTAGTCATCGTCCCTGAAAGATTTCTAGAAATTCTATATAGTTGCCCTTGATATATCCAAAGCTTTTGACAGGGTGTGGCATTGCAGTCTCATCTTTAAGCTCCCTTCTTTTGGCTTCCCTCACTTATTTTGCTCCCTCACATCTAGCTCCTTTCTGGCCACTCTGTCTTCATGGTTGTTGATGGATCAGCCTTTCCTCTTTTCTCCATCAACAGTGGTATCCCTCAAGGTTCTGTCCTGTCTCCTGCACTTTTCTCTTTTATATATCAGTGATTTCCTTTCTACCACAATTAACTAAATGCACTCATACACTGATGACTAAACACTGCATTGCTTCACATCATTCAGTTCTGCTCCTCCTTTTCTCATTCACTGAACTTCCTTGTTAAAGTCAGACTTGGACAGGATATTTCGATGAGGTAGACGAAATTTGGTTAAGTTTGTTGCCTCCAAGACCCAATTTCTGCCCATCTCTTTGTCGAAAGTTTCTCAACTTGACAATTCTGGAATTCCACCTCTTGACTTAATGAACATATTTGGCATTATTGTTACACCCACTCGATCTTGGAAACCCCACATTATGGGAATAGCTGTCTGCCTCTAAGAAACTGGTAATCATGTATCGATGTGGAAATTTCTTCTCTTTTGAACAGTTGCTCCAGTTATACACAGGACTGATCTGTCCTTGTATAAAGTACTGGCCCTGTATCTTTACTTGGCAGAGATGAGTCAAAAGCGGTCTAATAAACTTTATGGTGCTAACTTCAAAACTTGACCTGCTTTCCTAGCACCACAAAGTTCATTCACTTCGCCTTTTCTGTAAGTATTACTTTGATGTTTGCTCCCGAGAGCTGGCTGCTTATGCAACCCCACCACTAGTTAGGCCATGCAATACTCAGCAAGCTGCTGCATTACAAGATTACTGTCTCTCTCTTTCTTTACACCTCAAAGCTTTGGAACTCTCTTCCATCTCATTTTTTCCAACAAATATGACCTGGCACATTTTAAAAG
Organism: Panulirus ornatus; assembly: GCF_036320965.1. Classification (NCBI taxonomy): domain Eukaryota; kingdom Metazoa; phylum Arthropoda; class Malacostraca; order Decapoda; family Palinuridae; genus Panulirus; species Panulirus ornatus. The sequence continues at coordinate 32,291,716 of NC_092230.1, forward strand.
ACTAATAAACTTTCTGAGGCTAACTTCAAAACTTGACCTGCTTTCCTAGTACCACAAAGTTCTTTTTCTTCACCTCTTCTGTAAGTATTACTTTGATGTTTGCTCCAACATTAAAAAGAAAAAATATCTAAGAATTTTTTTCATTCAACAATATGTAAAGTGTTGTCTTAATTCTTCTTGTGCAGTGTTTTGGTAATGGGTTGGTTCCCCAAGACCCTTTTACAGAGATTCATGTAGTTTCTTTTGTAGTTATTTACTCAAGTACATTTTTATTAAACAATAAAAACAATGTCTCCCACAGTTCTTCCAATGTAGTGTTATGGTAATAGGTTGGGTACTTTTTTGATCCCCCAAGTCCCTTTTGCATAAAATTATGTAATCTCTTTCCTCATGATATCTATGCCTCCTTTGTCTGTCTCTTTTTTTTTTTTTTTTTTTCATATGGTGGGTTGAACCTCATCAACCATGTATCTGACCAGCTTAGTAGTTCCTTCAAGTCTATGGAGGTTGGTATAATCCTAGAACAGCCTGAATTTTTGAAGATCTGATAGAAAAATTTCTCATTTCTTCCTTGCTGTTAAAGGATAAATCAAACTTACCTCTTGAAAAGGATTATAGTAGATCCAAATAACTACAATTGATTTTTAGAGTAATGGGTATCAAGTTCTGAGAGCACAGAGAGGGAAGAATGGGGAAATCAGAGAAAGATTTGGCATTACAAGTTGAGTCATTGAAAAAGTTGTAGTTCAAGACAAACAGTTATGTGTTAGGCAAACATGAATCTGTAATAGAAAGATGTTTTGTAGATAAGAGTTTGTGACAGGGATTCTGCGAAGCTGGTGTAAGTTTAGAGAGTTAATAGAGTGAAGAACTAGAAAATAGGGAGATATTATGAATGAAGTGCTGCAGTTATATACATATGGACATTTTTCCTGCAGGAAGAGTGTGATGACTCTCAGCTATCAGGTTCAGAGTTTAAACCACAGGTCAGGAGCACCCACAAAGAAAACACTGCATTTCCAGGAACAACAGTTGATGTACATCCCAGTAAACCAGTAAGCGTAGTGGATAGGGAAGTTGTGAATGGCACTTCAGTCTCTACCAGTGTGAGTTCAGATCAATCCACTGATCAAACAGTGGGACGATCCATCCCATTTGAACCTTACACTCTTCCTAGTCTGAAGACTGAAACACTGAGAGATGATGATGTTCTAACCCAACCCTTTGCTCCTGTCAAAAGGGAGCCAGGTTCCCATGAGGAGGATGATAGAATTTTAGAGGTGTTGGATTGTCATCGAGGGAAAAGAAGAAGAGAGGAGCCGATGGAAGTGGTGAGTGATGAAGACACAACACTGTGGCATGATAGTAAAAAGACAAGAACAGAAAATATGAACACGAGATCCATCAAAGCTGAAAGAATTAGTGGCACTGCCAGCACTCTTGGTCAGGTGGATCAAAGACACAAAAATTCAGGATCTAAAATTAAGCAGGAGCAAGAAGAGGAGAGCCGCTTTGCTCTTCCAACTTCTGCAGTAAGAGGCCAAAGGAGAGCAAATGATCAGGTAAGATCTGGCCCATTTTTTACCCATTATGGCTGACTTAGATACCTAAATTAACCCTACCCATTAGATATGTTGTTTTGTAATAAAGCAAAATTTTCTCATTTTCGATTCTTTCTCCAACTGTAGTAAGATTTTGTGTTATATAGAATGAGTGACTGTACAGAAGTATAGTTGTTTAAAAAAAAAAAAAAAAAAAGGGTGTAAATCATTAAATGAATACAGTACACTATTTCATTTTCCTGGTAACTTGGGGAGGACCTGTGATGATGAGTGATTTATTTTGTTTATTTACTCTCTCCAAAGTCTTAGTTTGACAAAAATTTTTTCTTGACATGCATATGTATACATTTCAATTTTTGATATTGCATGGAAAGCCATTAACAGCGGATCACCTGTGTCTGTTTTCATGTGTGTGTGTGTGTGTGTAGTGTCTGGATCGTCAGTTTCAGAGCTATCATTGTCATCTGTTCCACTTTTCTCTGTTTCTTTCTTACTTTCTAGCTCACTTAATTCCTTTGAGACACTTAAATACAATTGACTCATTATCTAGCATCAGTTTCACCGTTTTCTTTGTGTCAACACCTCAGGTTCAAAATTTAATAGTGTGTTGCTATAGCTGCACTTGACAGAGAAGGGGGCAAGTGAGGATTTTCCCTCTTAGGCTCAGTCTTCTTTTCTAAACACTACCTCGCTAATGCGGGAATTGGTGAATATGCCTAAAAAAAGATTTATATTCTTTCATTATTCTTAAGTGCCGTCTCCTGTGTTAGCGAGGTAGCACAAGGAAACAGATGAAAGAATGGCCCAACCCACCCGCATACACATGTATGTACATAAATGCCCACACACGCGCATATACATACCTATACATTTCAGTGTATACATACACAGACATATACATATATACACATGCACATATTCATACTTGCTGCCTTCATCCATTCCCATTGCCTCCCTACACGCGCGGCAGCGCTAGGAAAAGACAACAAAGGCTACATTTGTTCACACTCAGTCTCTAGCTGTCGTGTGTAATGCACTGAAACCACAACTCCCTTTCCACATCCAGGCCCCACAAAACTTTCCATGGTTTACCCCAGATGCTTCACATGTCCTGGTTCAATCCACTGACAGCATGTTGACTCTGGTATACTACATTGTTTCAATTCAGTCTATTCCTTGCACGCCTCTCACCCTCCTGTATGTTCAGGCCCCGATTGTTTAAAATCCATCTTCAATTTGGTCTCCCACTTCTCCTTGTTCCCTTCACCTCTGATGCATATATCCTCTTTGTCAATCTTTCCTCACTCATTCTCTCCATGTATCCTAACCATTTCAACCCATCCTCCTCTGCTCTCTCTACCACGCACTTTTTATTTCCACACATCACCCTTACCCTTTCATTACTTACTTGATTAAACCACATACTGTCCTCAAACATTTCGTTTTCAACATACCCACCCTCTTCCGTAAAACCCTCACAAACATATAACATTGTTGGAACTACCTTTCCTTCAAACATACCCATTTTTGCTTTCCGAGATAAGGTTCTCTCCTTCCACACATTCTTCATCGCTCCCAGAACCTTCACACGTACATATTCACACTTGCTTGCCTTCATCCATTCCTGGCACCACCCTACCCCATAGGAAACAGCATCACTACCTCCACTTCAGTGAGGTAGCACCAGGAAAAGACAAATGCCACGTTCGCTCACACTCAGTCTCAAGCTGTCCTGTGTAATGCACCGAAACCACATATTCGTACTTGCTCGCTGTCATCCATTTCCCCACAGGAAACAGAACAAATGCATGAAGGAAAAGAAATAGTAACATACACATCCTCTTCTTTCCCACATCCAATCACTACTCCCTGTGACAGGGAGGTAGCGCCAGGAAAAAGATGAAGAATGGCCACATACGCTCACATCCATATATGAGCTGTCATGTGTAATGCTTAATGTTATCATATGCTTAATATTGTTTCCATTATCAATTTTGCATTGAATCTGTCAAGTATTTGAGTAGTTTAAATGTACTGAGTTATTTCACAGTTACATTTGTGGTGTGTTGGATGGCATTGATTATTATTAGTCCGTTGTGGATGAGAGAGCTTGGGAAGTGAGTCAGTTGTTGTTCGCTGATGATACAGCGCTGGTAGCTGATTCGTGTGAGAAACTGCAGAAGCTGGTGACTGAGTTTGGTAAAGTGTGTGAAAGAAGAAAGCTGAGAGTGAATGTGAATAAGAGCAAGGTTATTAGGTGCAGTAGGGTTGGGGAACAAGTCAATTGGGAGATAAGTTTGAATGGAGAAAAACTGGAGGAAGTGAAGTGTTTTAGATATCTGGGAGTGGATTTGGCAGCAGATGGAACCATGGAAGCGGAAGTGAATCATAGGGTAGGGGAGGGGGTGAAAGTTCTGGGAGCGTTGAAGAATGTGTGGAAGTCAAAAACATTATCTCGGAAAGCATAAATGGGTATGTTTGAAAGAATAGTGGTTCCAACAATGTTGTATGGTTGCAAGGTGTGGGCTATGGATAGAGTTGTGCGCAGGAGGGTGGATGTGCAGGAAATGAGATGTTTGAGGACAATATTCGGTGTGAGGGGGTTCGATTAAGTAATAATAGGGTATGAGAGATGGGTGGTAATAAAAAAGAGTGTGGTTGAGAGAGCAGAAGAGGGTGTTTTGAAATGGTTTGGTCACATGGAGAGAATGAGTGAGGAAAGAATGACCAAGAGGATATATGTGTCAGAGGAGGAGGGAACGAGGAGAAGTGGGAGACCATATTGGAGGTGGAAGGATGGAGTGAAAAAGATTTTTAGTGATCGGGGCCTGAACATGCAGGAAGGTGAAAGGCATGCAAGAAATAGAGTGAATTGGAACGATGTGGTATACCGGGGTCGATGTGCTGTCAGTGGATTGAACCAGGGCATGTGAAGCGTCTGGGGTAAACCATGGAAAGTTCTGTGGGGCCTGGATGTGGAAAGGGAGCTGTGATTTTGGTGCATTATTACATGACAGCTAGAGACTTGAGTGTGAACGAATGTGGCCTTTGTTGTCTTTTCTTAGCGCTACCTTGCGCACATGAGGGGGAGGGGGTTGTTATTTCATGTGTGGCGGGGTGGCGATGGGAATGAATAAAGGTTGACAGTATGAATTATGTACATGTGTATATATGTATATGTCTGTGTGTATTTATATATGTATATGTTAAGATGTATAGGTATGTATATTTGCGTGTGTGGGCGTGTATGTATATACATGTGTATGTGGGTGGGTTGGGCCATTCCCTCGTCTGTTTCCTTGTGCTACCTCGCTAACGCGGGAGACAGCGACAAAGCATAATAAATAAAATAGAATAAATATTATTATTACTATTTATTTATTTATTTATTTTGCTTTGTCGCTGTCTCCCGCGTTTGCGAGGTAGCGCAAGGAAACAGACGAAAGAAATGGCCCAACCCACCCCCATACACAATGTATATACATACACGTCCACACACGCAAATATACATACCTATACATCTCAATGTACACATATATATACACACACAGACACGTACATATATACCCATGCACACAATTCACACTGTCTGCCTTTATTCGTTCCCATCGCCACCTCGCCACACATGGAATACCATCCCCCTCCCCCCTCGAGTGTGCGAGGTAGCACTAGGAAAAGACAACAAAGGCCCCATTCGTTCACACTCAGTCTCTAGCTGTCATGCAATAATGCCCGAAACCACAGCTCCCTTTCCACATCCAGGCCCCACACAACTTTCCATGGTTTACCCCAGACGCTTCACATGCCCTGATTCAATCCACTGACAGCACGTCAACCCTGGTATACCACATCGATCCAATTCACTCTATTCCTTGCCCTCCTTTCACCCTCCTGCATGTCCAGGCCCCGATTGTTTAAAATCCATCTTCAATTTGGTCTCCCACTTCTCCTTGTTCCCTTCACCTCTGATGCATATATCCTCTTTGTCAATCTTTCCTCACTCATTCTCTCCATGTATCCTAACCATTTCAACCCATCCTCCTCTGCTCTCTCTACCACGCACTTTTTATTTCCACACATCACCCTTACCCTTTCATTACTTACTTGATTAAACCACATACTGTCCTCAAACATTTCGTTTTCAACATACCCACCCTCTTCCGTAAAACCCTCACAAACATATAACATTGTTGGAACTACCTTTCCTTCAAACATACCCATTTTTGCTTTCCGAGATAAGGTTCTCTCCTTCCACACATTCTTCATCGCTCCCAGAACCTTCACACGTACATATTCACACTTGCTTGCCTTCATCCATTCCTGGCACCACCCTACCCCATAGGAAACAGCATCACTACCTCCACTTCAGTGAGGTAGCACCAGGAAAAGACAAATGCCACGTTCGCTCACACTCAGTCTCAAGCTGTCCTGTGTAATGCACCGAAACCACATATTCGTACTTGCTCGCTGTCATCCATTTCCCACAGGAAACAGAACAAATGCATGAAGGAAAAGAAATAGTAACATACACATCCTCTTCTTTCCCACATCCAATCACTACTCCCTGTGACAGGGAGGTAGCGCCAGGAAAAAGATGAAGAATGGCCACATACGCTCACATCCATATATGAGCTGTCATGTGTAATGCTTAATGTTATCATATGCTTAATATTGTTTCCATTATCAATTTTGCATTGAATCTGTCAAGTATTTGAGTAGTTTAAATGTACTGAGTTATTTCACAGTTACATTTGTGGTGTGTTGGATGGCATTGATTATTATTAGTCCGTTGTGGATGAGAGAGCTTGGGAAGTGAGTCAGTTGTTGTTCGCTGATGATACAGCGCTGGTAGCTGATTCGTGTGAGAAACTGCAGAAGCTGGTGACTGAGTTTGGTAAAGTGTGTGAAAGAAGAAAGCTGAGAGTGAATGTGAATAAGAGCAAGGTTATTAGGTGCAGTAGGGTTGAGGAACAAGTCAATTGGGAGATAAGTTTGAATGGAGAAAAACTGGAGGAAGTGAAGTGTTTTAGATATCTGGGAGTGGATTTGGCAGCAGATGGAACCATGGAAGCGGAAGTGAATCATAGGGTAGGGGAGGGGGTGAAAGTTCTGGGAGCGTTGAAGAATGTGTGGAAGTCAAAAACATTATCTCGGAAAGCATAAATGGGTATGTTTGAAAGAATAGTGGTTCCAACAATGTTGTATGGTTGCAAGGTGTGGGCTATGGATAGAGTTGTGCGCAGGAGGGTGGATGTGCAGGAAATGAGATGTTTGAGGACAATATTCGGTGTGAGGGGGTTCGATTAAGTAATAATAGGGTATGAGAGATGGGTGGTAATAAAAAAGAGTGTGGTTGAGAGAGCAGAAGAGGGTGTTTTGAAATGGTTTGGTCACATGGAGAGAATGAGTGAGGAAAGAATGACCAAGAGGATATATGTGTCAGAGGAGGAGGGAACGAGGAGAAGTGGGAGACCATATTGGAGGTGGAAGGATGGAGTGAAAAAGATTTTTAGTGATCGGGGCCTGAACATGCAGGAAGGTGAAAGGCATGCAAGAAATAGAGTGAATTGGAACGATGTGGTATACCGGGGTCGATGTGCTGTCAGTGGATTGAACCAGGGCATGTGAAGCGTCTGGGGTAAACCATGGAAAGTTCTGTGGGGCCTGGATGTGGAAAGGGAGCTGTGATTTTGGTGCATTATTACATGACAGCTAGAGACTTGAGTGTGAACGAATGTGGCCTTTGTTGTCTTTTCTTAGCGCTACCTTGCGCACATGAGGGGGAGGGGGTTGTTATTTCATGTGTGGCGGGGTGGCGATGGGAATGAATAAAGGTTGACAGTATGAATTATGTACATGTGTATATATGTATATGTCTGTGTGTATTTATATATGTATATGTTAAGATGTATAGGTATGTATATTTGCGTATGTGGGCGTGTATGTATATACATGTGTATGTGGGTGGGTTGGGCCATTCCCTCGTCTGTTTCCTTGCGCTACCTCGCTAACGCGGGAGACAGCGACAAAGCATAATAAATAAAATAGAATAAATATTATTATTACTATTTATTTATTTATTTATTTTGCTTTGTCGCTGTCTCCCGCGTTTGCGAGGTAGCGCAAGGAAACAGACGAAAGAAATGGCCCAACCCACCCCCATACACAATGTATATACATACACGTCCACACACGCAAATATACATACCTATACATCTCAATGTACACATATATATACACACACAGACACGTACATATATACCCATGCACACAATTCACACTGTCTGCCTTTATTCGTTCCCATCGCCACCTCGCCACACATGGAATACCATCCCCCTCCCCCCTCGAGTGTGCGAGGTAGCACTAGGAAAAGACAACAAAGGCCCCATTCGTTCACACTCAGTCTCTAGCTGTCATGCAATAATGCCCGAAACCACAGCTCCCTTTCCACATCCAGGCCCCAGACAACTTTCCATGATTTACCCCAGACGCTTCACATGCCCTGATTCAATCCACTGACAGCACGTCAACCCTGGTATACCACATCGATCCAATTCACTCTATTCCTTGCCCTCCTTTCACCCTCCTGCATGTCCAGGCCCCGATCACACAAAATCTTTTTCACTCCATCTTTCCACCTCCAATTTGGTCTCCCACTTCTCCTCGTTCCCTCCACCTCCGACACATATATCCTCTTGGTCAATCTTTTCTCACTCATTCTCTCCATGTGCCCAAACCATTTCAAAACACCCTCTTCTGCTCTCTCAACCACGCTCTTTTTATTTCTACACATCTCTCTTACCCTTACATTACTTACTCGATCAAACCACCTCACACCACACATTGTCCTCAAACATCTCATTTCCAGCACATCCACCCTCCTGCGCACAACTCTATCCATAGCCCACGCCTCGCAACCATACAACATTGTTGGAACCACTATTCCCTCGAACATACCCATTTTTACTTTCCAAGATAATGTTCTTGACTTCCACACATTCTTCAAGGCTCCCAGGATTTTCGCCCCCTCCCCCACCCTATGATTCACTTCTGCTTCCATGGTTCCATCCGCTGCCAGATCCGCTCCCAGATATCTAAAACACTTTACTTCCTCCAGTTTTTCTCCATTCAAACTTACCTCCCAATTGACTTGACCCTGAACCCTACTGTACCTAATAACCTTGCTCTTATTCACATTTACTCTTAACTTTCTTCTTTCACACACTTTACCAAACTCAGTCACCAGCTTCTGCAGTTTCTCACGTGAATCAGCCACCAGCGCTGTATCATCAGCGAACAACAAGTGACTCACTTCCCAAGCTCTCTCATTCACAACAGACTTCATACTTGCCCCTCTTTCCAAAACTCTTGCATTCACCTCCCTAACAACCCCATCCATAAACAAATTAAACAACCATGGAGACATCACACACCCCTGCTGCAAACCTACATTCACTGAGAACCAATCACTTTCCTCTCTTCTACTATTATTTTTATATATAACACCAAGGCCTTTGAGGCTGTACCATAGTCAGGTAAGGAATAGATGAACTGTTTTAGAATAAAAAGTTCCTTAATGAGACAGTACTCTCCTCTTTTGCCAGCTGGTGATGATGCAGCCTCTTCAAAGATGACTTTTCACTCAAGTTTATCCAGTATCACCAGAACTGATTATGAACCCAAATACAATTTTGCTTTCTTGCGAATCATATTTAATGCAGTATGTCACTTGTAGGTTGAATGATTTTAGCTGTGAAATCATGTAACAGGCTGAAGTAATAAGCTGTTGAAAGGGATGTATGATTGAATGAAATTCCATCTGTTGTACATAGTTAACTATATTCTCATTGACATGGAGTGGATCAAATACACGTATGAATGAGCCATTTTTGCAGAAGTGGGTTTCCTAACCTCAACCCTGCTTCCTGGCAGGAGGTTAAGGACATCCTGCTCCCTTAGGGTGACTTTATGCTATGTTTAATGCTCTGATGCTGTAAAGAGAAAGAAGGGATGTATATTTTTATAAATATTTTCAGAGTTCTGGTTTAACAGAAGGAAACAATACAGACTTTGATGCTGACAAGCCTTCTTCAGACTCGGACCCCTTTGCCTTACCACCATCAGCTCGATCAGAGCGCAGAAAACGGCAGTTTGAGAAGAAAAGCGAGATGGTAAAATTACCAAAAGAAAGTAGGATGGAATCTGATCAAAGAACAACAGTCTCGAGTGATAATGCACAGGGGACTACAGGTTTACAGGAAGGTCAGCAAAAGCTAATTATTGCAAGTGAAGGGAGCTTTTTATCAAAGGTAAGTGTAGTTGCTTTTCATCATTGATACAAGACAGTGCTGTTATTGTAAAGCCTGAGGATTATTGCTAATTACTTCCCAAAATATGAAGCTGAGCTCAAGTGATCTTAAACTGAGTTCATTGTAACAAAATAAATGAATAAATAAATGATGAATAAATAAATACATAAATGAAATAGTAGTGGTTTAATGGATGCAGAGAGCCATTTGGCTGAAAATACACAGTTGAAATATTACAGATACCACAGAACTGGTAAGCCATGATTGTTACTAGTGAACTAATCATACAAGAGTTCAAGATTAGGGCGAACAGGGTATTTCCACATTTTCGATAAACATAAGGGTGTGTTACAATTAGATAGCCAGGGTCGCAGATAGGTTGGATCAAGTGCTTACATTTGTATCCCCTTCATGGGAACTTATTTTACAGAACTAGGATTCCAAATCCAACCTCACAGGCTAGCGGAAGGCAGGAACTTAATTTCTTGCCTTTTGGGAGCCTGTTAAGTTTGGGGAACCCAGCTTTGCAATGGTTTTGTCATATGTTATGTGTGTCTTTCTTAATTATGGGTGCCTTTTTATCTTAATCACGTATTGCTTTTAAAATTTAGTATGTTAGTTTCTATATTTTCTGCACTAAATTCATGTAGAAAAACCATTTCATCTGTATATTCATCAGTTCAGAAATTTCTCTTCATAGACTGTTTGAATCAGCAAAACATTGTGCTCATAGTTTTTTGTGTTTTTTAAATACTGTACATACCATGCCAAAATAAATAGTCATAAAAAAATTCCCAAAATTCATTGAGAATGTTTTATGTCTTACTTTTTCTAACACTTCGTGTACCGTAATCCTTTTTTTATTTATATTTTCACACTAAATCTTGTCATTTATTATAGCTTAAACTTATCTGGCAGATCATTAATTTCATTCCATAGATCTGACCCTGTAGACCTTTGAGATAACCTTTTCTCCCCAACTTTCTTCTTTTCACTCTATGCAGATTTATGGGCATGGGATATTAATGTCTCCAGGTAACTTAGCTCCCTTGATTAATGTACCATCTTTTTTTGCCCCTGCTGGAACTGCTTATTCAGATTTAACTAAGCTTTCTCTAAAAGGGGTAATGAAACATGAGAAGCATAGCCTATGATGTAAGTATTTTAGTGAACATTACTTAATCCATGCACTTAACACAGTTTTAATATTGGTCAAGAGATGACTTGTCTCCACAGCAATTCTCCAAATGTGGCATTCTAATGGGCTGATGCTCATATATTTATAGTTCCCTTTTCACACAGATCCCTATTGTTTGTCTTCTGCATGATATTCATAATTGCCAGACCTCTCTATTACTATTACCCATCTTTATCATGCTGCATTTTCTTGGTTTACGGTAAACTTCATCAGATATGTACCTGATCAACTCTGGAGCCTGTCCAAGTTTCTGTTTAGGTTAACATCCTAGGAACTTTTTGTTTTAGTAACAACTTCAGCATCTTCATTAAGTTTATTACTTGGGGGGGGGGGGCTTGATTTAAATCCTTCTAATGATACATTTACATAAATCAGGAATAATTGCAGCCCAAAATCTGAGCTTTGTATTCCAACCTCATCAGAAAAGGCTCCTCTGGGATAGTTTTTGATCCACCAGAGGAGTTTGTTACTAATGTCAGCTTGGATAACCAGTATCTTTACTATCCCCAATTTTGGGACAGTTTCAAATACCTTTTCATAGTCCAAGAATGCACAAACTATTCAGTGTTCATTCTGTTACTGAAGTCTAGAGGATTTGTACATAAGATCTATTTCCTTCAAGCCTGTGCTGCTTCTTACAGATTGTGTCTCCTTTTGCAAATAATAATCCTTTTTGTTGTTGGATCATCTTTTTTTATATTTTACAAACCATGTTTCCCAAAGATATTAGTGTATAATTCAGGATATTAGTATTATCCACTTGCTTAACCCTCTCAATGTGTAAACTTTCTGTAAAGTTAAGTCCATGCAAAAAACAAATAAATGGTTTGGACACAGAGAGAATGAGTGAGGAAAGATTGACAAAGAGGATATATATGTCAGAGGTGGAGGGAAGGAGGAGAAGCAGGAGACCAAATTGGAGATGGAAGGATGGAGTGAAAAAGATTTTGAGCGACTGGGCCCTGAACATACAGGAGGGTGAAAGGCATGCAAGGAATAGAGTGAAATGGAATGACGTGGTATACTGGGGTCAACGTGCTGTCAATGGATTGAACAGGGCATGTGAAGCATCTGGGGTAAACCATGGAAAGGTCTGTGGTGCCTGGATGTAGAAAGGATGCTGTGGTTTTGGTACATTACACATGACATCTAGAGACTGAGTGTGAACGAATGTGGCCTTTTTTCTCCGTTTCTGGCGCTGCCTCTCTGGGGAAGGAGGAGGAGAGGGGGGAGCTATTTCTTGTGGTGGGGTGGTGACAGGAATGGATGAAGGCAGCAAGTATGGATAGGTACATGTGTATATATGTCTGTGTATATATATGTGCGTGTGAGGGTGTTTATGCATATACATGTGTATGTGGATGGGTTGGGCCATTCCTTGTCTGTTTTCTTGTGCTACCTCGCTAATGCGGGAGATGGCGGTTAAGTATGTTAAGATAAAATAGTAATGGAAAAAATACCCAGTATAGTCATATACTCTTCTCTTCTTGCTGTTGGTTTGGGAAGATATATTGTGTGAATGGTGTGGGCCCTGGATGGCAACATGGATCCTTTTTTATAGTGACTTAAAGTTTCTTCCACTCTGTTCTTCCCACAGCTCGGTTCCCCCTTTTCCTTGTTCCTTTTGCCTCTGACTCATATACCATCATAATCATTCTCTCCAGATGTCTAAACCATTTCAACAAACCCCTCTCAGCTCTTTTGCACATATTCCTCAAACTATCACACCTCTATCTTACCGTGTCATTTCTTATTAGACTAATCCTCCTCACACTACATGTTGTCCACTAAACTTTTCATTTCCAGCAATCCACCCTTTCTCTTACTTGTTTATCTAAGGCCCATCCTTTGCATTCATCATCCACACAACACCATTGAAACTACAGGGCCCATTCCTCACATCCATACTATTATACCTTCAAACGTACTGATTTTCACCCTCACAGACAACATCCCCTTCATGCACCCCTCAGTGTGCCCAGAACCTTATCCCCCTCATCCACCCTATGGCTCCCATTAGTTTTCATGGTTCCCTTTTGCTGCCCCATCCACTCCCAGGTTTCTAAAACATCTCAATTCCTCCAGGTTATCCCCATTCAGTCTAACACTTCACCTAACCTGTTTCTCTCCACTGCTAAACATATTAACTTTCTCTTATTCAAATTTACTCACAATAGTCTCCTTTTGCGTTCTCTTCCAAACTCGTACACCAAATTTTGAAGTTCTCACTCAGATTTTCCAACCAGCACTGTGTTGTCAGCAAACAATGACTGACTTACCTCCCAGGACCCTTTACTGTGAAACTCCAGACCTGCCCATCTCTCCAAGACTGCCAACAGGTGTCTCCATGTCTTGCCAGCTCCCTGAACTTGACACATCCAGGGTACAGTGAACATAAGATGGGAGGGAATGACAATGTATCCCATGGTTCACACCCATTAAAGTGCAGATTGTCTCCCAGAAGAGTGAATTAATTATGGAGACTTTAGGCTCAAAAGGAAGTAGCTCCTGCAATGCTCCCACTTTAATTTACATAGTCTGACTCGACTTTTCTCTCGCACTTTCTTCCAAAACTCAGACTGCAGCTTTTGTAGTTTCTCACTTGAATCTGGCTCCAGAGCTAAGTCATCAGCAAACAGAGGCTAACTCACCTTCCACCTTGCTTCACCCTCAAAAGAGTGTGGACTTGCCTATCTTTCCAAGACACTCTCATTTACTTCCCTCACCACCCCATCTACAAACAATTAAAATAGCTGTGGGGACATCGTATACTCCTTACAGATCCACCTTCAAATGAAACCACTCACTCTCATCTCTTCCTCCTTGTACACATACCTTGTTGTCTCCATAGAAACTCCTCACTACTTCGAACAGCTTCCACAAAGCATCTCTGTCAATCCTATCTTATGCTTTCTCCATTTCTATAAGTGCCAAATGCTTCTTTATCTCATTTTCAAACAAACTCCTCAAAGCAAACACATGATCTACACATTCTCTATCAATCCTGAAGCTGCAGGTTTCCTTAGTCTAATGCTCTCTGTATGCCACCACCCTATCAATCACCACTCTCCCATACAACTTATATTTATTTAATCTAAACATTTATCCCTTTTACCTTTACATAACAGATCTGTACAGGCATTCCACCACCAACTAGGTATCACATCATGAAATGTAAATTTAACTAATGAATAAACAGCAGTTACCCCTTTGTAATAAATTCTTCTGCAATACCATCCACTCCAGCCACCTTGTCACATTTCATTTTAAGCAAGGCTCTTACAAGTCGCATACTTCTCTGACCTAAACACCCTATCCTATCATGAAATACATTCAGTGATCCTTCAGAGAACTTATTCAATCTCCTCTTCATTCATCTCTTACCATTTTCCCCCTTTACCAATGCTCCTATTTGCTCTCTTGCTTTTCTCATTATTAATCTCCTCCCAAAATATTTTCTTGTTTTCCCCGAAATTTTCCTATACTCGCTCACCCCAACTCTCATTTGCTGTCTTTTCAGCCCCTGCACATTCCTCTTGACCCCTTCCACTTTCTCTTGAACATTTCCATATCATTCACACTCCCTTCGTAAGCACTGTGCATAAACTTCCATTTTATTTCACCAGCAGCTAAACTTCATCATTCCCTGCTCACCACCCAATCTTATCTATCAACTTTTGCATGCTACTCACTTTTCTCACACATACCAGCTCCGCTTCCCTAAATACCCCCATTCTTCACCCACTCCCCTAGCTTTGTTTACCTCACCTCTTGCCATTCTACACTCAGTCTTTCCTGGGATCTCTTACATGTTCTTTTCCAAGCTCATTAACTTTCTTCACCCTCTAATAACACATATCATTTCCTTTTCTGAAAAGTCTCTTCAGATGTTTCACCCGCACCTCCACCAGTTAATGATCAGATGTCCCACCAGCTATCCCTTTCAGCACATTCACGTTTAAAACTAAAAGTCTCTCTTTTACATGCCTATTATTTTTTTTTTTCAAACTATTTGCCATTTCCCGCGTTAGCGAGGTAGCGTTAAGAACAGAGGACTGGGCCTTTGAGGGAATATCTTAACCTGGCCCCCTTCTCTCTTCCTTTTTTTTGGAAAATTGAAAAAAAACGAGAGGGGAGGATTTCCAGCCCCCGACTCCCTCCCCTTTTAGTCGCCTTCTATGACACGCAGGGAATATGTGGGAAGTATTCTTTCTCCCCTATTAATTAGTATGTAATCCAATAATTTATTGCTTGCCTACCATCTTTCCTACTTCACATTTCCTTATGCATGCCCCTCTTTTTACAATATGTATTCCTAATCCCTGGTCCTTTTTCAGCACACACCTTCACAAGCTGTTCAGAATATACATTCTCATCACTGGATACCCCATGCCTCCCAATTATACCTTCAACTGCCACATTACCCACTTTTGCTTTCATATCACCCAGAACTGCTGACACAGTCACTAGTCTGATTAAAAAAAATCACCTCTGTCATTTTTCTTGTGGTCAGGTGCATAAGCATAATAGTCACCCACCTCTTGGAATTCACTTTCATTTTTTCATTTTTACCCACAGAAGTCTGGGGCTCACTGTCTTGCACTCTTTCACACATTCCCACAACTTCTTCAGCACAAGTGCTACCTCTTCCTTAGCTCTTGCCTTCATCCTTACTCCTGACTTTTCCCCAGTAGACATTACCTAACCATTCTTTCCCACTACCCTTGAGTTTGGCATAATTTAGAGCTAGTACATCCATGTTCCTTTCCTTAAACTTACTACTTATCTTCTCATCTTGGTTACATCTGAACTTATTTAGACACCCAGCCCGAGCTTTTGAGAAGGATGAGCACTTCTCAAATGGTATTTTCTGTTTCAACTTTTAGGAAGTGAAATACAAGAAGTGGAGGGTGTTCACCCCCCCACGCCTGTCCCTCTTAGTCACCTTCTGTAACACACAGGGAGTGCATAGAAGTATTCATCACTAAACGTCCATCTTCACAGAAGTCTTCAACCATTCCTTTATCCTAAGACAAGCATGAATGTAGCTCACACCCTCCATTTACTTTGAATGGACAGTCTCCACCACCTAGCAAAATATCAACTATTCAAGGTGTCACATACGACACACACGACATTCAATCCCCACACCAACAGCCTTAATCACAAAAGCAACACACCAACTAAATGCCCTCAGGATTCTGACTAGCACCAGATTTGGAGAAGAAGAAGAATACCTCTTCATCTGATACAAACAATTCATCCTCATGTCAGAATATGCCTAACCTGCCGGGTCTTCTACCCTCTCTAAAGCAAATATAACAGCTGCAAACTTCATAAGTAATTAACCCAAAACAATCACAGATACCTAGCAACCTCAAACATTCAACACTTTCCCAGACACAAAGATCTTTCCAGTACAGTCCCTTCTTAACATGTTAAGCACTCAATTTTATGCTACAGCACTGGACCCCCTCCCACCCATACCACTTTATAACTAAATACCATTCCCAGGTAGAAATAAAAAGCTTACCTCTACCTCACACTTCGGTACCCTTTACTCACAGATCCTCACACCCCCAACAAATATAACTAACAAAAGACACATACACTGAAATAACCTCCTGACAAGCACTAAACAGCTGATCTCCCAACGCTGTCTTAAACTCCAACCCATCAGACACACACCCATCTGAAATGACACTCCGTAGGCAAACACGTCACAAATATGGATGTAATGCATGGGCTATAGATAAGGCTTGTGGAAGTCAAGTATAGTTGTCCCAAAAATATATGTATGTGAGGCATGGGCTGTAGATAAAACTGTGAAAAGGAGGGTGGATATGTTGGAAATGAAATATTTGAGGATAGTATGTGGTAAGAGGTGGTTTGATTAAGTAATGAAAGGGTAAGAGAGAGGTGTGATAATAAAAAGAAAGCTGCAGATGGTATGCTGAAATGGTCTGGAAACATAGAAAGCAAGAGTGAGGAAAGGTTGACAAAGAATATATATGTGTTAGAAGTGGAGGGAACAAGGAGAAGAGAGACGAAATTAAAGATGGAAGGATGGAGTGATAAAGATTCCAAGTGACTGGGGCTTGAATATGCAGGAGGGTGAAAGGCACACATGGAATAGTATGAATTTGAACAATGTGGTATACTAGGGTCAAAGTGCTATCAGTGGACTGAACTAGGGCATGTGAAGCATCTGCGTGGCCTGATTGTGGATGGCGAGCTGTGGTTTCATTGCATTTACACAGGACAGCTAGAGAATGGATGCGAGTGGATGTGGCCTCTCTTCATCTCTTCCTGGTGCTACCTCACTAACATGGGAAATGGCAGTCAAGTATAAAAAAAAAAATGTGGGAGGAGGAGGAGGAGGAGGTGGGGAGAGGGAGAATACAAGTCCATAATTTCTAGGAAGGAAAAGTGTCACAAATGTGATGAAAGTGAATATTTCATTTTTCTCTCTTTTTATATTTTCCTGCAGAATTTAACTCAACCTTCCTTTTTTATGTCTACTTTTCATTACAGAGAGCTTGCACTATTAAGAAGAGTCCAAGTGAACAAGAGGCAGCAGCCACATCTGGTGTGCCTTCTCAGCTGATGCCTAAGCAGGGAGATATTGCAGAGCTCACTGGAGTTTTAGAGAAGTCCTTAGTGGTTGTGGAGGTCGCCTCACTCGTGAAAAAACCAGTAATGAGTAAAAGAACTGATGCTGAAGATTCGCATAATCAAACTTCTAGTGGCCTTAAGAATTACAAGAGATTTAGAAAGGTATTTTTAATGTTTTGTTTTGCTAACGTCTTTTCATATCTAAACTGAAATGTTTGTGTATTTAATGTCATGCATACATAACTTAGCAAGGTAATTTTTGTTTCATATGTTTAACTTCAAACTGCAGAAAAAGAAAAGAGGTAAACAAAGTTCACATTTGTTCTAGAGACGTTGAATGATTTTTTTATTATTTGAAATTGTAATATTATTTTACTCTTCAGAGTTAGCAAAAAGTGTGTCGGTTAGTTTCATTCTGGTTAGCTATGATAGAAGAAAACAGTGATATTGATAGGGTGTAAAGGTAACTTGTAACGGTTTTGAACTGGAACACTAAAATAATGATAAAAGTATGCAGTACACTTAAAATAGAAATGGATGAAGAGACAAGAAAATTTTGAAAGGCTCCTGAGTTGCAGGGAGAACACTGAAAGAAAGTATGATGCAAAGAATCTTAGGGTCACCTGTTATTATTGTAATTACCCAATATAAGTATGAAACAGTTGTTCACTGATGATACAGCGCTGGTGGCTGATTCATGTGAGAAACTGCAGAAGCTGGTGACTGAGTTTGGTAAAGTGTGTGAAAGAAGAAAGTTGAGAGTAAATGTGAATAAGAGCAAGGTTTTTAGGTACAGTAGGGTTGAGGGTCAAGTCAATTGGGAGGTAAGTTTGAATGGAGAAAAACTGGAGGAAGTAAAGTATTTTAGATATCTGGGAGTGGATCTGGCAGCGGATGGAACCATGGAAGCGGAAGTGAATCATAGGGTGGGGGAGGGGGCGAAAATTCTGGGAGCCTTGAAGAATGTTTGGAAGTCGAGAACATTATCTCGGAAGGCAAAAATGGGTATGTTTGAAGGAATAGTGGTTCCAACAATGTTGTATGGTTGTGAGGCGTGAGCTATGGATAGAGTTGTGCGCAGGAGGGTGGATGTGCTGGAAATGAGATGTTTGAGGACAATATGTGGTGTGAGGTGGTTTGATCGAGTAAGTAATGTAAGGGTAAGAGAGATGTGTGGAAATAAAAAGAGTGTGGTCGAGAGAGCAGAAGGTGTTTTGAAATGGTTTGGTCACATGGAGAGACTGAGTTAGGAAAGATTGACCAAGAGGATATATGTGTCAGAGGTGGAGGGAATGACGAGAAGTGGGAGACCAAATTGGAGGTGGAAAGATGGAGTGAAAAAGATTTTGAGTGATCGGGGCCTGAACATGCAGGAGGGTGAAAGGCATGCAAGGAACAGAGTGAATTGGAACGATTTGGTATACCGGGGTTGACGTGCTGTCAATGGATCGAACCAGGGCATGTGAAGCGTCTGGGGTAAACCATGGAAAGTTCTGTGGGGCCTGGATGTGGAAAGGGAGCTGTGGTTTCGGTGCATTATTACATGACAGCTAGAGACTGAGTGTGAACGAATGGGGCCTTTGTTGTCTTTTTCTAGCGCTACCTCGCACACATGAGGGGGGAAGGGGGTTGTTATTCCATGTGTGGCGAGGTGGCGATGGGAATAAATAAAGGTAGACAGTATGAATTATGTACATGTGTATATATGTATATGTCTATGTGTGTATATATATGTATACATTGAGATGTATAGGTATGTATATTTGCGTGTGTGGACGTGTATGTATATACATGTGTATGTGGGTCGGTTGGGCCGTTCTTTCGTCTGCTTCCTTGCGCTACCTCGCTAACACGGGAGACGGCGACAAAGCAAAATAAATAAATGAATAAATAAAAAAAGTATGAAACAAACTTGAGATATTTGAAAGTAGTTTTTGTCGAATGTAAATATCAGAGGATGGGATTATAGATTGAGAAAGTAGGAAATTTAGAGAAAGAGTGGTAAAGGAAAGTATGAAGTATAAGATGTTAAGGACATGAGACTTTAAATTATGGCTTAGGTGTGAAGAAGGTTGCAAGGTTTAATTCTTTTTCAATTGCAACATATGTTATTGTAATGACGTGATACATGTTGTATCGATTTATTGTCAGTGCTCTGTCCTAATTTTATTGGGATGGATCTGGTATGTACAGCTCCTGCTACATCATTCACACACACCCATAATATGTGTCCAGTGTGCTAAGTGAAACTTAGATTTCCACACTTGAAAAAAAATGTTTCTTGATTTTTCACTCTCCATACAGTAAAGTTGGTTTGTAAAGACAAAAATCTCCACTCATACCACTTCCAGGAACAAAATGCTTCAATTGCATTGGATCCCTATTCAGTCCTCTATCATCTTTTTCTTAAAATATCCCTAACCCTTATCAGTTCTTTCCCTACATCTACCCATGTCTTTTTTAGTCTACCCCTAGACCTTGTTCTGCATTTTGTACTATAGTATATCTTCTTCATCATCCTCTTATCTGCACTTTGCTCTGCATGACCTTAAAATCTTAAAAGACATACATACATGCCTTCTCACATTCCGGTTATCCTCATAATGCCAACCATATTATGTAAATTATCCATCTTTACTGCTTTGTCTGCCTAATCTATGATATGCTTTTGGGTTTCACAGCCATACATCATTTTTAGAAAAGTACTCCTTTGTGCATGTTTTTGGGGTTTATGCTTAAAATTATCCATTCACCAGAGCTCTGTGTGTGCCCCCAGTTTTTATCCCTTAAATGACTACTTTCAACTCAGCTGTCCCACAACCATCAGAAATAAACTTCATTCACAAGTATTTAGATTCATTCACAACTTTCAGCTCTTTACCAGACAGAATTATCTTACAATTTGATGGCCTTTTGCTAACAGAAACAACACATTTTGCATTAATTTTTAGTGTCCTTAAATACATCACTAAAGTGGCCCACTATTGACTGACTTTTCCTCAGATTTATCGTATAACACATTGACACTTGCAAATAAAACTGCCATGAACTTTAGGAAGAGTAAGAAAATGTTGCAGAAGGAGGTAAATAGTGTAAGGAGAACAAGAGAACAAATGGAAACAGCTAGGAGCAGAACAAATGGGGGTTGTGGTGAAAGGCATAGAGGAATTTTTGGAGAATTGTTTTAAGTATTAGATGATTGGGTGGTGGATGTGGTGCATTTGGGACACATGAAATTTTCTTAAGATTATTAATTAATGTTCAAAAGTAAAAGAAAATATGAAGATTTTTTTATATTTTTAACTTTTTGGTGTCCTGGTCCAGTGGTAAGTGAATGGGTAGAAGGGGTTCAATCTATTGACAGCACAATGACCCTCGTGTACTGCATCATTCAAATGCACTATTTCATGCACACCTTTGACCCGTTTACATGTTCAGTTCCTAATCGATCAAAATCTTTTACTCTTCATTCTTCCTTCTCCAATTTGGTCTCCCTGTTCTTGTTCCCTCCACTTCCAACATGCATATATATATATATCTTTTCTTTCTTTCTTTCAAACTATTCGCCATTTCCCGCATTAGCGAGGTAGCGTTAAGAACAGAGGACTGGGCCTTTGAGGGAATACCCTCACCTTGCCCAATTCTCTGTTCCTTCTTTTGGATGAGAGAGCTTGGGAAGTGAGTCAGTTGTTCGCTGATGATACAGCGCTGGTGGCTGATTCATGTAAGAAACTGCAGAAGCTGGTGACTGAGTTTGATAAAGTGTGTGAAAGAAGAAAGTTAAGAGTAAATGTGAATAAGAGCAAGGTTATTAGGTACAGTAGGGTTCAGGGTCAAGTCAATTGGGAGGTAAGTTTGAATGGAGAAAAACTGGAGGAAGTAAAGTGTTTTAGATATCTGGGAGTGGATCTGGCAGCGGAGGGAACCATGGAAGCGGAAGTGAATCATAGGGTGGGGGAGGTGGTGAAAATTCTGGGAGCCTTGAAGAATGTTTGGAAGTCGAGAACATTATCTCGGAAAGCAAAAATGGGTATGTTTGAAGGAATAGTGGTTCCAACAATGTTGTATGGTTGCGAGGCGTGGGCTATGGATAGAGTTGTGCGCAGGAGGGTGGATGTGCTGGAAATGAGATGTTTGAGGACAATATGTGGTGTGAGGTGGTTTGATCGAGTAAGTAATGTAAGGGTAAGAGAGATGTGTGGAAATAAAAAGAGTGTGGTTGAGAGAGCAAAAGAGGGTGTTTTGAAATGGTTTGGTCACATGGAGAGAATGAGTGAGGAAAGATTGACCAAGAGGATATATGTGTCAGAGGTGGAGGGAACGAGGAGAAGTGGGAGACCAAATTGGAGGTGGAAAGATGGAGTGAAAAAGATTTTGAGTGATTGGGGCCTGAACATGCAGGAGGGTGAAAGGCGTGCAAGGAATAGAGTGAATTGGAACGATGTGGTAAACTGGGGTCGACGTTCTGTCAATGGATTGAACCAGGGCATGTGAAGCGTCTGGGGTAAACCATGGAAAGTGTGTGGGGCCTGGATGTGGAAAGGGAGCTGTGGTTTCGGTGCATTATTACATGACAGCTAGAGAGTGAGTGTGAACGAATGGGGCCTTTGGTGTCTTTTCCTAGCGCTACCTCGCACACATGAGGGGGGAGGGGGTTGTTATTCCATGTGTGTCGAGGTGGCGATAGGAACAAATAAAGGCAGACAGTATGAATTATGTACATGTGTATATATGTATATGTCTGTGTGTGTATATATATGTGTACATTGAGATGTATAGGTATGTATATTTACGTGTGTGGACGTGTATGTATATACATATGTATGTGGGCAGGTTGGGCCATTCTTTCGTCTGTTTCCTTGCGCTACCTCACTAACGCGGTAGACAGCAACAAAGCAAAATAAATAAATAAAATAAATAAATAATATATATATTTATTTGTTAATTTTATTTATTAAGCCTAACAATTATATTTTTTCTTTATATCACTTTTAGTTAACCTACAGATCAACAATTCCTATCACGTTTGAAAAGTGTGAATTACATTCTCTTTAAACAAACTTAATACTTTCAATTTTACATCTAAAGTAATTGATTTATGGCTATTCTTTGTACTGTTATCATTAGCACTTAACACCCTTTTTATGTTTTAGGTATTTCGACAATTTTGTAGTGATTTTGAAAAGGTTGTAAGCCTTGACAGTAAGTACTGCATCATATGCATTCACTGTGGTTTAGTTATTTATTAATGTACATGCCCACTTTAAAAATGCATATTACTATTTTACTTTTTTTTTCAGAGTTCAAGTGACATCACATCTCTTCCAAGGATCATAGGTGGGAGAGAACTCGTATCTCATGATGTTGCACAGAATGCTAATCGTGATGCATGGTTATTAGAGCACAGAGACTTGACCAGTATGCTTGATGAAAGGGATGCACAGAAACATGGAGGTCATTCTAGTAAAGCTGATGATTTATTTGACTTGCCAATGCTTCCCAAGAATCGGGTCAGAATGCGGAGATAGACATTATGTAGTAAATATATTGTGCATTTACATTGTGGGTTTATCATGTAAACATTCCAGACAAGTCAGAAATGTAGAAGCTTTCTGTAGAATTATATGTTTGGTTTAGATAAGTTAAATACACAAGTGAAATTGACTTAGAATGTATTATGTAAATTTCAGTAACTTTCAAATTCTCAGCACCACATGAGATGATGGACTGAGGAAGATGTAGCATCTTACACTATTTTCAAACTGAGATAATGTGGAATGTACAGAGTATAACATTTTGAAAGATTCATCTTTGCTGTTACTGATATTGGAAGGTTTTGCCTGCTTAAAATTACATCACAAGGTAAAGTCACCCTTAGTGAGATTGTATCATCAATTGATGAAACAACCTTGTCAAAGAACTTTTTATTTCAAAAGAGTTTATCCTATCTTTAGTATTTAGTGCAGTGCAGCCATAGAGCTGTGGGAGTTCCTGTAAAAGAGGTCCTGGTGTAACACCAAGATCCTTTCACAAAGGGGTCCAGGGGTAATTACACAGAATAAGAATATAGATTGGCAGATCGCATCAACCTATTCACCATTGCAATAGAAGCTGGATTTCCAATCTGGTGTGCCGAGCTATTCTTTTCATTTTTGTTTGGTGTATATTGTGAACATGAGTGGACTGAACTAGAACAAAAAGTAAGAAAATATATGCCATGTAATAAATCAGTAAAAACAAAATAGTCAAGAGTTCAGTGTCACATGGAAAACATGATTGCCACACAGTGCATCATCTATCAACACCCTTCCCTCCCATGCTTCTCTGCTGTCTTTGGTCTTACACTGGTTTTTACATTCATGAGTTTTCAGTAATATTTTGAACACCATATTGTAAATATTTTAACATCTATTACAGAGCAATTATTTTGGAGTAAAAAATCCAGGCTGTGGAAATGAGTTACTCAAGAGGAGCACGTGGTAAGACTACATGGAATGGAGAAATGAGGATGTGTGAGGTTGGTATAGCAGGGAATATAAAGGGAATGCATAGTGTTGTTATGAAAGGGAATGCAAAGGGATGAATTGTTGAAATGGTAAAGTTAGTGAAATGTAATACTTTGAGGTGGAAAGAATGATAGATGTTTAGTTTACAAGGAGAGTACGTGACTGTCTGATTAAAGGGGTTGGTGTGAGAGGAATCCACCTATGACTTGGCAAAATAGAGAGGAAAAGTAGGGGAGGGAGAGAATTAGGGGAAAAATGCTTGGAATGGTGTAAGTAAGGGAGGAATGCATGGACAGGAAAAAGTGGAGACTTTTGCTGTGGCCTCCTCCTTGATGGGAATTCCCGAAGGGAATAAGCATCATAGATAAAGATGAATAGAGGTAATTTGTACTACCATTGTGGAACTCTTATATATGTATCAATTCATGATTCATTTTTCGGTCCTATACTTTTTATTTACATGCATATTGTTCATATATGATTGCTCTGTAATACTATGTACACCAAATGATAAATATTTTAACATTTTATTTTTACAAAGTGCCTATGTCAGGTAAAAACTACCACCTTTGTGAAAATGTTTATATTTGATTTATGATTTGTTTATGGTTTTACACATTTTTCTTCCTATGTATATCTGTCCATATTTGATTGCTCTATAATTCCGTAAACTCCACATAATAAATACTATAACAGCTTCACTACTGCATAGCCATTACACTGAGGTAAGATCTACCACAAGTGTGGAAATGTTTATGATATCTATCACTTTATGATGCTAATTTTGTTCTTTTTTACATGTATTCCTTTGTAAATGATTGCTCTGTAATAATGCATCTAGCAAATAATAAATTGTAAACCAACATACCCAATACAGTGACTGAAAATGTTCCAGGTGAAGGTGGGTCAAACATTTCATTTGCAGCACATCCACCCTCCTCTTCACATCTTCATCTAAAGCCCATTCCTCACTTCTACAACACTGTTGGGACTACTATACCTTCAAACATATCCAGTTTTGCCCTTCATGATAATGACCTTTCTTTCCACACTTTCTTCAATGCAACCATAACCATAACCCCCTCACTCATCCTATGACACTTTTGCATGTATGGTTCCATTTGCTACAATGTCCATTCCCAGGTATCTAAAACACTTCACTTCCTCCACATTCTTTCCATTCAAATTCGCTCCCCACCTAACCCTCCCTATACCTTGCTTTTATTTACCTTTATTCTCAACCTACTCCTTTCTTACATTCTTCCACTCAGGTACCAACTTCTGTTTCTCACATGAATCTGTCACCAGTGCTATGTAATCAGCACACAACTGACTCACCAACTTGTCAATCTCCTTCATCCTGTACAGATTGCATACTTGTTCCTCTTTCCAAGACTCTTGCATTTATTTCTCTCACCAACTTAAACAAATTCAACAGCCATGGTGAAATCACACATTCTGGCCACAGACTAGCCTTCACTTGGAACCACTCATTCTCCTCTCTTCCTACTTGCACATGTGCCCTTAAACCCTTGATAAAAACTTCTCTACTTCTTGCAGCTTTCCTTTCGCACCATTTATTCTAAAGACGTTCCACAAGGCATCTCCATCAACCCTATCATATGCTTTTTATAGACACAGAGATGCTTATATGTATATTTCTGTCTCTCCAAGTATTTCTCGGACATATTCTCTAAAGCTAACACCTGATCCACACATCCTGTCACTTCTGCAACCACATTGTTCCATCCCAGTCTGATGATCTGTACATGACTTCACCCTCTCAGTCACTCCTATCCCATACAACTTACCTAGTATGGTACACTCAACAAACTTATACCTATGTAATTTGAACACTCATCCTTATCCTCTTTGTCTTTATAAAATGGCACTATAAATGCATTCTGCCAATCCATACATATATTGAAAATCCTAACCAACCAATCAACAACACAGTCATCCCCTATCTTAAGAAATTCAACCGCAATACCATCCATTCCTACAGCCTTATCACATTTTATCCTATGTAAGGCTTTCACCACCTCTTCTCTCTTCATCAAACCACTTTCCACGACTCTCTCACTTTGCATACCACCCCAACCCAAACACTTCATGTCTGTCACCCCATCATCAAACACACCTAACAGACCTTC
Organism: Panulirus ornatus; assembly: GCF_036320965.1. Taxonomy (NCBI): domain Eukaryota; kingdom Metazoa; phylum Arthropoda; class Malacostraca; order Decapoda; family Palinuridae; genus Panulirus; species Panulirus ornatus. Next base: position 32,318,059 of record NC_092230.1, read on the forward strand.
AAAATACTCACTTTATCTCCTCATTTCACTACCTGTTGCCCCCTTCAGTGATGTTCCTATTGGTTCTCTTTTGGACACCGTTTACCTCCTTCCAAAACATCGTAGTCTCCCTAGAGTTTACCAATACTTGCTTACTTCAACTCTCATCTGCCTCATTTTTCAACCCCCTGCACCTTCCTCTTGACCCTGCCACTTTCTCTTATGTCTCTTCCAGTCATTTGCATTCCTTCCGTGTAAGTGCTTCCCATATACCTCTTCTTTCTTTTCTCTCACTAGCAACTTCTCTTCTTCATCTGATCACTACTACCCTTTCTAATCTGCTTACCTCCCACCTAATGCTTGCCACACGCATCTCTCGCACATGTCATTACTGTGTCCCCAAATATCTCATATCCCTCTCCTACTCCTCAGATGGATAATATTGTAGTTGAATTTCCTAAGAAAGGGCAGGGGGGTGATTATGTTGTTGATTGGTTGGTTTGGATTTTTAACGTATGTATCGATCACGGTGAGGTGCCTTTTGACTGATGAAATGCATGTATAGTGCCACTGCATTAAAGCAAGGGGAAGTGTTCAAACTACATAGGTACAAGCCTGCTGAATTGAATGCATGTATAGTGCCACTGCATAAAAGCAAGGGGAAGTGTTCAAACCACATAGGTACAAGCATGCTGAATTGTATGGGAAAGCGGTGATTGAGAGGGTGAAGGCACATACAGAGCACTGAACCAGGGAGGAACAATATGGTTTCAGATGTGGTAGAGGATGTGCAGATCTTAAACGCTATGTATGAGAAATAATAAGAAAAACAGGACTTGTATGTGGTCTTTATGGATCTGGAGAAAGCATATGATAGGGTTGACAGAGATGCCTTGTGCAAAATCTTAAGGATATATAGTGTGGGAGGAAAGCTTTTAGAAGCAAGGAGAAGTTTCTATCAAGGTTGTAAAGCATGTTTACAAGTAGGAAAAGAGAAGAGTTAGTGGTTCCAAGTGAACGTTGATCTCTGACAGGGGTGTGTGATGTCTCCATGGAAGTTTAATTTTTTTATAGATGGGATGGTGAGGGAAGTTAACATGACAGTCTTGGAAAGAAGGGCACCCCCGACCTTTCCATGGTTTACCCCAAATGTATTGCATGCCCTGGTCCAGTCCAAAGCAAAATAAATAAATAAAATAAATATATATATATATATATATATTTTTTTTTGCTTTGTCGCTGTCTCCCGCGTTTGCGAGGTAGCGCAAGGAAACAGACGAAGAAATGGCCCAACCCACCCCCATACACATGTATATACATACGTCCACACACGCAAAATATACATACCTACACAGCATTCCATGGTTTACCCCAGACGCTTCACATGCCCTGATTCAATCCACTGACAGCACGTCAACCCCGGTATACCACATCGATCAAATTCACTCTATTCCTTGCCCTCCTTTCACCCTCCTGCATGTTCAGGCCCCGATCACACAAAATCTTTTTCACTCCATCTTTCCACCTCCAATTTGGTCTCCCACTTCTCCTCGTTCCCTCCACCTCCGACACATATATCCTGTTGGTCAATCTTTTCTCACTCATTCTCTCCATGTGCCCAAACCATTTCAAAACACTCTCTTCTGCTCTCTCAACCATGCTCTTTTTATTTCCACACATCTCTCTCTCTCTCTCTCTCTCTCTCTCTCTCTCTCTATATATATATATATATATATATATATATTTTTTTTTTTTTTTTTTTTTTATACTTTGTCGCTGTCTCCCGCGTCTGCGAGGTATTTTGCTCTGTCGCTGTCTCCCGCATTTGCGAGGTAGTGCAAGGAAACAGACGAAAGAAATGGCCCAACCCACCCCCATACACATGTATATACATACACGTCCACACACGCAAATATACATACCTATACATCTCAATGTTTTTTTTTTTTTTTTTTTTTTTTTTTTGTCGCTGTCTCCCGCGTTTGCGAGGTAGCGCAAGGAAACAGATGAAAGAAATGGCCCAACCCACCCCCATACACATGTATATACATACGTCCCCACACGCAAATATACATACCTACACAGCTTTCCATGGTTTACCCCAGACGCCTCACATGCCTTGATTCAATCTCAATGTACACATATATATACACACACAGACACATGCATATATACCCATGCACACAATTCACACTGTCTGCCTTTATTCATTCCCATCGCCACCTCGCCACACATGGAATACCATCCCCCTCCCCCCTCATGTGTGCGAGGTAGCGCTAGGAAAAGACAACAAAGGCCCCATTCGCTCACACTCGGTCTCTAGCTGTCATGCAATAATGCCCGAAACCACAGCTCCCTTTCCACATCCAGGCCCCACACAACTTTCCATGGTTTACCCCAGACACTTCACATGCCCTGATTCAATCCACTGACCGCACGTCAACCCCTGGTATACCACATTGATCCAATTTACTCTTATTCCTTGCCCTCCTTTCATCCTCCTGCATGTTCAGGCCCCGATCACTCAAAATCTTTTTCACTCCATCTTTCCACCTCCAATTTGGTCTCCCACTTCTCTTCGTTCCCTCCACCTCCGACACATTTATCCTCTTGGTCAATCTTTCCTCACTCATTCTCTCCATGTGCCCAAACCATTTCAAAACACCCTCTTCTGCTCTCACAACCACGCTCTTTTTATTTCCACACATCTCTCTTACCCTTACATTACTTACTCGATCAAACCACCTCACACCACACATTGTCCTCAAACATCTCATTTCCAGCACATCCACCCTCCTGCGCACAACTCTATCCATAGCCTACGCCTCGCAACCATACAACATTGTTGGAACCACTATTCCTTCAAACATACCCATTTTTGCTTTCCGAGATAATGTTCTCGACTTCCACACATTCTTCAAGGCTCCTAGGATTTTTGCCCCCTCCCCCACCCTATGATTCACTTCCGCTTCCATGGTTCCATCCGCTGCCAGATCCACTCCCAGATATCTAAAACACTTTACTTCCTCCAGTTTTTCTCCATTCAAACTTACCTCCCAATTGACTTGACCCTCAACCCTACTGTACCTAATAACCTTGCTCTTATTCACATTTACTCTTAACTTTCTTCTTTCACTCACTTTACCAAACTCAGTCACCAGCTGCTGCAGTTTCTCACATGAATCAGCCACCAGCACTGTATCATCAGCGAACAACAACTGACTCACTTCCCAAGCTCTCTCATCCACAACAGACTGCATACTTGTCCCTCTTTCCAAAACTCTTGCATTCACCTCCCTAACAACCCCATCCATAAACAAATTAAACAACCATGGAGACATCACACACCCCTGCCACAAACCTACATTCACTGAGAACCAATCACTTTCCTCTCTTCCTACACATACACATGCCTTACATCCTCGATAAAAACTTTTCACTGCTTCTAACAGCTTGCCTCCCACACCATATATTCTTAATACCTTCCACAGAGCATCTCTATCAACTCTATCATATGCCTTCTCCAGATCCATAAATGCTACATACAAATCCATTTGCTTTTCTAAGTATTTCTCACATACATTCTTCAAAGCAAACACCTGATCCACACATCCTCTACCACTTCTGAAACCACACTGCTCTTCCCCAACTGATGCTCTGTACATGCCTTCACCCTCTCAATCAATACCCTCCCATATAATTTACCAAGAATACTCAACAAACTTATACCTCTGTAATTTGAGCACTCACTCTTATCCCCTTTGCCTTTGTACAATGGCACTATGCACGCATTCCGCCATTGTATATATATATATATATATATATATATATATATATATATATATACAATGGTGACTGAGTGACTGAGTTTGGTAAAGTGTGTGAAAGAAGAAAGTTGAGAGTAAATGTGAATAAGAGTAAGGTTATTAGGTACAGTAGGGTTGAGAGTCAAGTAAATTGGGAGGTAAGTTTGAGTGGAGAAAAACTGGAGGAAGTGAAGTGTTTTAGATATCTGGGAGTGGATTTGGCAGCGGATGGAACAATGGAAGCGGAAGTGAATCATAGGGTGGGGGAGGGGGCCAAAGTTCTGGGAGCGTTGAAGAATGTGTGGAAGTCGAAAACATTATCTTGGAAAGCAAAAATGGGTATGTTTGAAGGAATAGTGGTTCCAACAATATTGTATGGTTGCGAGGCATGGGCTATGGATAGAGTTATGCGCAGGAGGGTGGATGTGCTGGAAATGAGATGTTTGAGGACAATATATGGTGTGAGGTGGTTTGATCGAGTAAGTAATAATAGGGTAAGAGAGATGTGTGGTAATAAAAAGAGTATGGTTGAGAGAGCAGAAGAGGGTGTTTTGAAATGGTTTGGTCACATGGAGAGAATGAGTGAGGAAAGATTGACCAAGAGGATATATGTGTTAGAGGTGGAGGGAACGAGGAGAAGTGGGAGACCAAATTGGAGGTGGAAAGATGTAGTGAAAAAGATTTTGAGTGATTGGGGCCTGAACATGCAGGAGGGTGAAAGGCGTGCAAGGAATAGAGTGAATTGGAACGATGTGGTATACCGGAGTTGACGTGCTGTCACTGGATTGAACCAGGGCATGTGAAGCGTCTGGGGTAAACCATGGAAAGTTCAGTGGGGCCTGAATGTGGAAAGGGAGCTGTGGTTTCAGTGCATTATTACATGACAGCTAGAGACTGAGTGTGCACAAATGGGGCCTTTGTTGTCTTTTCCTAGCGCTACCCCGAACATATGAGGGGGGGAGGGTGTTGTTATTCCATGTGTGGTGGGGTGGTGATGGGAATGAATAAAGGCAGACAGTATGAATTATTTTTTTTTTTTTTTTTTTTTCCTCCAAAAGAAGGAACAGAGAAGGGGGCCAGGTGAGGGTATTCCCTCAAAGGCCCAGTCCTCTGTTCTTAACGCTACCTCGCTATCGCGGGAAATGGCGAATAGTATGAAAAAAAAAAAAAAAAAAGTATGAATTATGTACAAGGGTATATATGTATATGTCTGAGTGGGTATATATATGTATACATTGAGATGTATAGGTATGTATATTTGTGGGTGTGGACGTGTATGTATATACATGTGTATGCGGGTGGGTTGGGCCATTCTTTCGTCTGTTTCCTTGCGCTACCTCGCTAATGCGGGAGACAGCGACAAAGCAAAATAAAAAATATATATATGTGTATATGAGTGGATGGGCCATTCTTCATCTGTTTCCTGGTGCTACCTCAATGACATGGGAAACAGCAATTAAGTATGAAAAAAAATAATTTTTGAGGTGGTCTTGATGTGGACATTCAGTTGCCTTTGGTATCTCAGCTAACATAAAAAAATCTTAACGCTTCGTCATCATCAGACACTATAATTATCACTCTCCTGATGAATAATGTTGGTAGTCATCTGAATCATCATCATTACCACTGTAATGGTATCATAGGTATTTTTATCATCACAGCTATGTTCCTGAATGTTAACTTTAATTTTTTGTTTTCCAAAATCTTCAGTTTGTGATAACCTGACATGTTCTCTGACCTACCCACCTGTGTTATGTATATTATCTCCAATCAGTGGCAAAGGACAATAAATAGCAGCCCTGCATGCCTAAAGAAAAAAAACTCGCATAAATGAAATGTAAACAGTTAATGGATAAAACTGCCCACCATTTTTTCATGCAGTGTGTATTTCTTTCTTGCATTTTCTGTTTTACATGCTTATAATGAAAATAGTAACTTTACTTTAAGTTTTTCCTGGGGAAGCCTGTGTCCATCATGGGCATTTGAGTTATGGTACTGCAAACTGTAAGCAAGGTTTAATCAAAGCTGTAAAACAATTGGTTTTTTGTATAGAGCATACATTGTATTTTATAAGTACTCATTTCATCAAAAGCCTTTAAATGTTCCATGCACATCATTTCACTATTAAGAATACTGAAGTATATGGAAAGAACTTTTGTTTAATTTTTTCCAATTATCCCTGAAAATAGGGGAGAAAGAATACCACTCGCATACCCTTTGCCTGTTGTTGAAGGCAACGAAGAGAGGGATGAGTTGTGTGTAAGAAATCCTTCTGTCTCTAATTATTTCTTTCCAAAATAAGGAACGGAGGAAGGAGCAAAGTGAGGATTAATTGTCTGTTCCTGATGATACTTTGTTTTCTGCATGGACCCATCATTAATATACAGTGCAGAGGGATACTACAGCAAGTTCATGCTCATCCACTATCCTGAGATCAATGTCGTGTTCTTGGTTCTGAATTTAAAAAGAAGTTAAGATCTTTTGGAAGGTTAAAATGTAAAAAAAAAATACCCAGAGAACAAACAGGAACACTGATGAAGGGATAGAAAGGGAAGATGTAACAGGTAGTGATGATGTGAGGAGACGGAGTGAGTATTCTAAAGGACTGGTGAATGTGTTTGATGATGAGTTGGCAGATATAGGGTGTCTGGGTCAGGATGGTATGCAGTGAGAGAGTCATGGAGAGGGATTTGGTGAAGAGAGAAGTGGTGACAGCCTTACAAAAGATGAAGTGTGGCAAGGCGGCTAGAATGGATGGTATTGCAGCTGAATTTATAGAGAAAGGGGATGACTGTTTTGCTGATTGGTTAGTTAGGATTTTCAAAGTATGTATAGATCATGGTGAGGTGCCTGAGGAATGGCAGAATGCATGTATAGTGTCATTATACAAAGGTAAGATGGATGAAAGCAAGTGTTCAAACTACAAAGGTACAAGTTTATCAAGTGTACCTAATAAGTTAGATGGGAAGGTAGTGTTTGAGATGGTGAAGGCACGTACACAGCAGCAGACTGGGGAGGAGCAGTGTGGTTTCAGAAATGGCAGATGAAGTATGGAGGAGTTGTTTGCTTTATAGTGTTTGAGAATACTTAAAAAACAGTTGGATTTGTATGTGGCATTTATGAATTTGGAGAAAGCAAACGAGCGTTGACAATGATGCCTTGTGGAAGGCCTAGAAAATATATAGCGAGAGAGGAAAGTTACCAGAAGCAGAGAAAAGATTTTATCGAATGTGTAAGGCATGTGTACGAGAAGGAAGAGAGTAGTGAATGATTCCAAGTGAAGGTTGGTCTGTGGCAGGGGTGTGTGATATCACCATGGACATTTAATGTGTTTATGAATGGGGTGGTGAGGGAGGTAAATGTTTAAGTCTTAGAGAGAAGAGCAAGTATGCAGTCTGTAGGGGATGAGAGGGCTTGGGAAGCAAATCAGTTGTTGTTTGATGATGATGCAGCATTGGTGGCAGATTCGAGTGAGAACCTGGTGAATGAGTATGGAAGTATGTATAAAAGGAGGAAGCTGAGAGATGTGAATAAAACCAAAGTTATTAGGTTTAACAGGGGTGAGGAACAAGTTATTTGGGGTGTGAGTATGAGCAGAGAAAACTTGGAGGCTGTGAAGTGTTCCAGATACTTGGGAAAGGACATGGCAGCCAATGGAACCATGAAAGCAGAGGTGTCAAAGGGAGGTTGAGGGGAACAAAGGTTCTGAGAGCACTGGAGAATGTGTAGGAAGAGATTGTTATCTGGAAGGACAAAATTGGGAATGTTTGAGGGTACAGTAGCCCCAACAATGTTAGAGGGATGCGAGGCAAGGGCTATAGATATGGTTGTGCGGAGGAGAATGAATGTATTGGAAATGAAAAGTTTGAGTACAATTTGTGGTGAAGTGGTTTGATTAAGTAATGAAAGGGTGAAATAAAGGTGTGGTAATAAGATGTGACAGACAACTGAAGAGAGTGTGCTAATCTGGTTTGAAAATATCGAGGGAATGAGCAATGAAAGACTGACAAAGAGGATACATGTTTCAGAAGTGGAAGGATAAAGGAGAATAGGGAGATCAAATTGGAGATGGAAGGAAGGAAAAGATTTCATGCAATAGGTGCCTGAACATAAAGGAGGGTGAAAGGTGTGAATAAGATAAGAGTGAATTGGAATGATCTAGTATACAAAAGGCATGTGAAGCATCTAGGGTAAACCCTGGTAAGATCAGTGGGACCTGTTTGTAGATAGGGAGTTGTGGTTTTAGTGCATTACACTTGACAGAAAGAGAGTGGATGCAGAGTTTCTTCATCTGTTCCTGACACTACCTTGCTAATGTGGGAAATGGCAATCAAGAATGAGAGAGAAAACTTTTTACATGACCTAATACTGTCTATAAGACAGGGATCTGAAAATGGGCTCATGAAATAACAGATTGCTACTCCAACAACAAAATATACTACCACAAACACTTGTCACTGGGACAGTTCTAAAGGAATGGTTGTTTGCCAATGTAACATCTATATTAAAAAAAATATTATGTCACTACCTTGAAAATACTGTCTCATTAGCTTAACATTTATTATTGGTAAACTTATGGAAGCCATCATTCGGGACAAACCTGTAAACCATTTAGAGGACTGTCACATAATACAATAAACAATTCTCAGCATGATTTCAATGAAAATGTTCATGTCAGACAAATATGCGTGACATCTTTTATAATGTAATCAACGTGCATGACACAAGTAAAGCACATGATATAATCAAAGACTGCTGGTAAAAGTTAAGTTACTTCATGGCACAGATAGGGTTGTACTATAGTGGACAGAAAATTGGTTGACTGGCTGGAAACAAAGGGTAGTGATTAATGATCAAGCCTCATAATGGTTAGACATAAGTGGCAAGCCAAAGGGATCAACCTATTTCTTATACATATTAACGATACTGATGATGGATTGCATTGTAAGATATTGAAATTTGCAGTTGATACTAATTTGAGACATAAATCTGCTACAAAAGCTTATGTCTGAAGCTTAATGTCTGTAGGTTCACACTGACAAAAGTGCCAGTGAATTTTATAATGAAATACTTGAAAGTTTTACCTATTGGTAGTAAAATCAAGAAGGTAAGTTACACTATGAATTCTGTTAAGCTACAAAAAGTGAGGGAAAAAACTTGGGTGTAATAATTTCTGGTGACCTACAACCAAGAAAGCAGTGTACAAAAGCAATAAAGAGGGAGAATAAAATTTTTGTATTGATAAAGCAGGGCTATCAATTTTAAACACATGGAAATTATTTTCACTCTTTGCAAGTCATAGGTGTGTCCCCACCTTAAATATTGTGTTCAGTTTTGATTAACCTACTTGAAAAAAGAGAAACAAACCTACAACCAAGAAAGCAGAGTACAAAAGCAGTAAAAAGGCAAATTAAAATTCTTGTATTCATAGCTAGGGCTATCGATTTCAAGTCTAAGGAAAATATTTTCACTCACTACAAGTCATTGGTGTGTCCCCACCTTAAAAGCTGCAGTGCTGCAATGGTAGTTCACTGGCTCTCTTCTATAGGTATTACTTTGTTTTTTGCTTCCGAGAGCTGGCTGCTTGTTTTCCCCCACTGTTAGCTAGACCAGGCAATACTCTGCTAGCTGCTGTGCCACATGATTACTCTGTGGCTGTTGACAACTCGAGGGTAGGCCGGTTTGATAAATGTCTTTCCCTACACCTTGAAAATCTGAAACTATACCTTCTCATATCTTTCCCAATAACTATGACCTCACACATTTAAAAGACAGGTTTTTCACTTCCTCCAAAATTCGTAAATACTTTCCCTAGTCTTCTTTCCCCCTTTCATTAACCTCTCTATATTTCAATTATGGCCTTGCCTTGATGTGGATTTTTGTCTGTGACTGGAGATGCCAACGTGATATATATATATATTTATTTATTTTATTTATTTTGCTTTGTCGCTGTCTCCCGCGTCTGCGAGGTAGCGCAAGGAAACAGACGAAAGAAATGGCCCAACCCACCCCCATACACAATGTATATACATACACGTCCACACACGCAAATATACATACCTATACATCTCAATGTACACATATATATACACACACAGACACATACATATATACCCATGCACACAATTCACACTGTCTGCCTTTATTCATTCCCATCGCCACCTCGCTACACATGGAATACCATCCCCCTCCCCCCTCATGTGTGCGAGGTAGCACTAGGAAAAGACAACAAAGGCCTCATTTGTTCACACTCAGTCTCTAGCTGTCATGCAATAATGCCCAAAACCACAGCTCCCTTTCCACATCCAGGCCCCACACAACTTTCCATGTTTTACCCCAGACGCTTCACATGCCCTGATTCAATCCACTGACAGCACGTCAACCCCGGTATACCACATCGATCCAATTCACTCTATTCCTTGCCCGCCTTTCACCCTCCTGCATGCTCAGGCCCCAATCACACAAAATCTTTTTCACTCCATCTTTCCACCTCCAATTTGGTCTCCCACTTCTCCTCGTTCCCTCCACCTCCGACACATATATCCTCTTGGTCAATCTTTCTTCACTCATTCTCTCCATGTGCCCAAACCATTTCAAAACACCCTCTTCTGCTCTCTCAACCACGCTCTTTTTATTTCCACACATCTCTCTTACCCTTACATTACTTACTCGATCAAACCACCTCACACCACACACACACACACACACATATATATATATATATATATATATATATATATATATATATATATATATATATATTTTTTTTTTTTTTTTATACCTCGTCGCTGTCTCCCGCGGTTGCGAGGTAGCGCAAGGAAACAGACGAAAGAAATGGCCCAACCCCCCCATACACATGTACATACACACGTCCACACACGCAAATATACATACCTACACAGCTTTCCATGGTTTACCCCGGACGCTTCACATGCCTTGATTCAATCCACCGACAGCACGTCAACCCCTGTATACCACATCGCTCCAATTCACTCTATTCCTTGCCCTCCTTTCACCCTCCTGCATGTTCAGGCCCCGATCACACAAAATCCTTTTCACTCCATCTTTCCACCTCCAATTTGGTCTCCCTCTTCTCCTCGTTCCCTCCACCTCCGACACATATATCCTCTTGGTCAATCTTTCCTCACTCATTCTCTCCATGTGCCCAAACCATTTCAAAACACCCTCTTCTGCTCTCTCAACCACGCTCTTTTTATTTCCACACATCTCTCTTACCCTTACGTTACTTACTCGATCAAACCACCTCACACCACACATTGTCCTCAAACATCTCATTTCCAGCACATCCATCCTCCTGCGCACAACTCTATCCATAGCCCACGCCTCGCAACCATACAACATTGTTGGAATCACTATTCCTTCAAACATACCCATTTTTGCTTTCCGAGATAATGTTCTCGACTTCCACACATTTTTCAAGGCTCCCAAAATTTTCTCCCCCTCCCCCACCCTATGATCCACTTCCGCTTCCATGGTTCCATCCGCTGACAGATCCACTCCCAGATATCTAAAACACTTCACTTCCTCCAGTTTTTCTCCATTCAAACTCACCTCCCAATTGACTTGACCCTCAACCCTACTGTACCTAATAACCTTGCTCTTATTCAAATTTACTCTTAACTTTCTTCTTCCACACACTTTACCAAACTCCGTCACCAGCTTCTGCAGTTTCTCACATGAATCCGCCACCAGCGCTGTATCATCAGCGAACAACAACTGACTCACTTCCTAAGCTCTCTCATCCCCAACAGACTTCATACTTGCCCCTCTTTCCAAGACTCTTGCATTTACCTCCCTAACAACCCCATCCATAAACAAATTAAACAACCATGGAGACATCACACACCCCTGCCGCAAACCTACATTCACTGAGAACCAATCACTTTCCTCTCTTCCTACACGTACACATGCCTTACATCCTCGATAAAAACTTTTCACTGCTTCTAACAACTTGCCTCCCACACCATATATTCTTAATACCTTCCACAGAGCATCTCTATCAACTCTATCATATGCCTTCTCCAGATCCATAAATGCTACATACAAATCCATTTGCTTTTCTAAGTATTTCTCACATACATTCTTCAAAGCAAACACCTGATCCACACATCCTCTACCACTTCTGAAACCACACTGCTCTTCCCCAATCTGATGCTCTGTACATGCCTTCACCCTCTCAATCAATACCCTCCCATATAATTTACCAGGAATACTCAACAAACTTATACCTCTGTATAATATATATATATATATATTATATTATTTTATATTTCATTTTTCTTTGTCGCTGTCTCCCGCGTCAGCGGGGTAGCGCAAGGAACCAGACGAAAGAAAGGCCCAACCCACCCACATACACATGTATATACATACACATCCACATACAGCACACATACATACCTATACATCTCAATGTATACATATATATCCACACACAGACATATACATATATACCCATGTACATAATTCATACTGTCTGCCTTTATTCATTCCCATCGCCACCCCGCCACACATGGAATAAGAACACCCTCCCCCTCAAGTGTGCGAGGTAGCGCTAGGAAAAGACATTTGTTCACACTCAGTCTCTAGCTGTCATGTAATAATGCACCGAAACCATAGCTCCCTTTCCATATCTGGGCCCCACAGAACTTTCCATGGTTTACCCCAGACGCTTCACATGCCCTGGTTCAATCCACTGACAGCACGTCGATCCTGGTATACCACATCGTTCCAATTCACTCTACCTTGCATGCCTTTCACCCTCCTGCATGTTCAGGCCCCGATCACTCAAAATCTTTTTCACTCCATCTTTCCACCTCCAATTTGGTCTCCCACTTCTCCTCGTTCCCTCCACCTCCGACACATATATCCTCTTGGTCAATCTTTCCTCACTCATTCTCTCCATGTGACCAAACCATTTCAAAACACCCTCTTCTGCTCTCTCCACCACACTCTTTTTATTACCACACATCTCTATTACCCTACTATTACTTACTCGATGAAACCACCTCACACCACATATTGTCCTCAAACATCTCATTTCCAGCACACCCACCCTCCTGCGCACAACTCTATCCATAGCCCACGCCTCGCAACCATACAACATTGTTGGAACCACCATTCCTTCAAACATACCCATTTTTGCTCTCCCCTGGGGATAGGGGAGAAAGAATACTTTCCACGCATTCCTCCCGTGTCGTAGAAGGCGACTAAAGGGATGGAAGCAGGGGCTAGAAAACCTCCCCTCCTTGTATTTTAACTTTCTAAAAGGGGAAACAGAAGAAGGAGTCACACGGGGAGTGCTCATCCTCGTTGAAGGCTCAGATTGGGATGTCTAAATGTGTGTGGATGTAACTAAGATGAGAAAAAAGGAGAGATAGGTAGTATGTTTGAGGAAAGGAACCTGGATGTTTTGGCTCTGAGTGAAACGAAGCTCAAGGGTAAATGGGAAGAGTGGTTTGGGAATGTCTTGGGAGTAAAGTCAGGGGTTAGTGAGAGGACAAGAGCAAGGAAAGGAGTAGCACTACTGAAACAGGAGAGGTGGGAGTATGTGATAGAGTGTAAGAAAGTAAACTCTAGACTGATATGGGTAAAACTGAAAGTTGATGGAGAGAGATGGGTGATTATTGGTGCATCTGCATCTGGGCATGAGAAGAAAGATCATGAGAGGCAAGTGTTTTGGGAGCAGCTGAATGAGTTTGTTAGTGGTTTTGGTGCACGAGACCGGGTTATAGTGATGGGTGATTTGAATGCAAAGGTGAGTAATGTGGCAGTTGAGGGAATAATTGGTATACATGGGGTGTTCAGTGTTGTAAATGGAAATGGTGAAGAGCTTGTAGATTTATGTGCTGAAAAAGGACTGGTGATTGGGGATACCAGGTTTAAAAAGAGAGATATACATAAGTATACGTATGTAAGTAGGAGAGATGGCCAGAGAGCGTTATTGGATTACGTGTTAATTGATAGGTGCGCGAAAGAGAGACTTTTGGATGTTAATGTGCTGAGAGGTGCAACTAGAGGGATGTCTGATCATTATCTTGTGGAAGCGAAGGTGAATATTTGTAAAGGTTTTCAGAAAAGAAGAGAGAATGTTGGGGTGAAGAGAGTGGTGAGAGTAAGTGAGCTTGGGAAGGAGACTTGTGTGAAGAAGTACCAGGAGAGACTGAATACAGAATGGAAAAAGGTGAGAACAAAGGACGTAAGGGGAGTGGGAGAGGAATGGGATGTATTTAGGGAAGTAGTGATGGCTTGCGCAAAAGATGCTTGTGGCATGAGAAGCGTGGGAGGTGGGCAGATTAGAAAGGGTAGTGAGTGGTGGGACGAAGAAGTAAGATTATTAGTGAAAGAGAAGAGAGGGGCATTAGGACGATTTTTGCAGGAAAATAATGCAAATGAGTGGGAGATGTATAAAAGAAAGAGGTAGATGTATAAAAGAAAGAGGCAGGAGGTCAAGAGAAAGGTGCAAGAGGTGAAAAAGAGGGCAAATGAGAGATGGGGTGAGAGAGTATCACTAAATTTTAGGGAGAATAAAAAGATGTTTTGGAAGAAGGTAAATAAAGTGCGTAAGACAAGGGAACAAATGGGAACTTCAGTGAAGGGGGCTAATGGGGAGGTAAAAACAAATATATATATATATATATATATATATATATATATATATATATATATATATGAATATATATATATATATATATATATATATATATATATATATATATATATATATATATATATATATATATATATATATATATATATTCATTTATTTTTTATTTATTTATTTTGCTTTGTCGCTGTCTCCCGCGTTTGCGAGGTAGCGCAAGGAAACAGACGAAAGAAATGGCCCAACCCACCCCCATACACAATGTATATACATACACGTCCACACACGCAAATATACATACCTATACATCTCAATGTACACATATATATACATACACAGACACATACATATATACCCATGTACACAATTCACACTGCCTTTATTCATTCCCATCGCCAACTCGCCACACATGGAATACCATCCCCCTCCCCCCTCATGTGTGCGAGGTAGCACTAGGAAAAGACAACAAAGGCCCCATTCGTTCACACTCAGTCTCTAGATGTCATGCAATAATGCCCGAAACCACAGCTCCCTTTCCACATCCAGGCCCCACACAACTTTCCATGGTTTACCCCAGACGCTTCACATGCCCTGATTCAATCCACTGACAGCACGTCAACCCCGGTATACCACATCGATCCAATTCACTCTATTCCTTGCCCTCCTTTCACCCTCCTGCATGTTCAGGCCCCGATCACACAAAATCTTTTTTACTCCATCTTTCCACCTCCAATTTGGTCTCCCACTTCTCCTCGTTCCCTCCACCTCCGACACATATATCCTCTTGGTCAATCTTTCCTCACTCATTCTCTCCATGTGCCCAAACCATTTCAAAACACCCTCTTCTGCTCTCTCAACCACGCTCTTTTTATTTCCACACATCTCTCTTACCCTTACATTACTTACTCGATCAAATCACCTCACACCACACATTCTCCTCAAACATCTCATTTCCAGCACATCCACCCTCCTGCGCACAACTCTATCCATAGCCCACGCCTCGCAACCATACAAAATTGTTGGAACCACTATTCCTTCAAACATACCCATTTTTGCTTTCCGAGATAATGTTCTCGACTTCCACACATTCTTCAAGGCTCCCAGGATTTTCGCCCCCTCCCCCACCCTATGATCCACTTCCGCTTCCATGGTTCCATCCGCTGCCAGATCCACTCCCAGATATCTAAAACACTTTACTTCCTCCAGTTTTTCTCCATTCAAACTTACCTCCCAATTGACTTGACCCTGAACCCTACTGTACCTAATAACCTTGCTCTTTTTCACATTTACTTTTAACTTTCTTCTTTCACACACTTTACCAAACTCAGTCACCAGCTTCTGCAGTTTCTCACATGAATCAGCCACCAGCGCTGTATCATCAGCGAACAACAACTGACTCCCTTCCCAAGCTCTCTCATCCACAACAGACTTCATACTTGCCCCTCTTTCCAAAACTCTTGCATTCACCTCCCTAACAACCCCATCCATAAACAAATTAAACAACCATGGAGACATCACACACCCCTGCCGCAAACCTACATTCACTGAGAACCAATCACTTTCCTCTCTTCCTACACGTACACATGCCTTACATCCTCGATAAAAACTTTTCACTGCTTCTAACAACTTGCCTCCCACACCATATATTCTTAATACCTTCCACAGAGCATCTCTATCAACTCTATCATATGCCTTCTCCAGATCCATAAATGCTACATACAAATCCATTTGCTTTTCTAAGTATTTCTCACATACATTCATCAAAGCAAACACCTGATCCACACATCCTCTACCACCTCTGAAACCACACTGCTCTTCCCCAATCTGATGCTCTGTACATGCCTTCACCCTCTCAATCAATACCCTCCCATATAATTTACCAGGAATACTCAACAAACTTATACCTCTGAAATTTGAGCACTCACTCTTATCCCCTTTGCCTTTGTGCAATGGCACTATGCACGCATTCAGCCAATCCTCAGGCACCTCACCATGAGTCATACATACATTAAATAACCTTACCAACCAGTCAATAATACGGTCACCCCCTTTTTTAATAAATTCCACTGCAATACCATCCAAACCTGCTGCCTTGCCGGCTTTCATCTTCCGCAAAGCTTTTACTACCTCTTCTCTGTTTACCAAATCATTTTCCCTAACCCTCTCACTCTGCACACCACCTCGACCAAAACACCCTATATCTGCCACTCTATCATCAAACACATTCAACAAACCTTCAAAATACTCACTCCATCTCCTCACATCACCGCTACTTGTTATCACCTCTCCATTTGCGCCCTTCACTGAAGTTCCCATTTGCTCCCTTGTCTTACGCACTTTATTTACCTCCTTCCAGAACATCTTTTTATTCTCCCTAAAATCTAATGATACTCTCTCACCCCAACTCTCATTTGCCCTCTTTTTCACCTCTTGCACCTTTCTCTTGACCTCCTGTCTCTTTCTTTTATACATCTCCCACTCAATTGCGTTTTTTTCCCTGCAAAAATCGTCCAAATGCCTCTCTTCTCTTTCACTAATAATCTTACTTCTTCATCCCACCACTCACTACCCTTTCTAATCAACCCACCTCCCACGCTTCTCATGCCACAAGCATCTTTTGCGCAATCCATGACTGATTCCCTAAATACATCCCATTCCTCCCCCACTCCCCTTATTTCCATTGTTCTCACCTTTTTCCATTCTGTACTCAGTCTCTCCTGGTACTTCCTCACACAAGTCTCCTTCCCAAGCTCACTTACTCTCACCACTCTCTTCACCCCAACATTCACTCTTCTTTTCTGAAAACCCATACAAATCTTCACCTTCGCCTCCACAAGATAATGATCAGACATCCCTGCAGTTGCACCTCTCAGCAGGAAACCTGAGGCGCTTGCAGAGGTCCCGTTGTATTGATATAGGGGTAATGGGGAACTGTTAGATTCTGTGATACATTAAGGTCCTGTAGAAGATGAGGTGTGTTCATGCTGTAGTGTAGCTGGAAGGTAGCCGAGGTAATGTTGTAAGAGAAATTAGGCGTTGCCGGGTCTTGTGGTGTATGAGAAATGGGGTCCTATTGCAGGAGAGATGAAGCACTGCCAAGTTCTATGGTGCTGCTGCTGTAAGGTAAACGAAGCATTACTTGGTTCTGTGATGCTGCTGCAAGAGGACTGAAGCACTACTATTGCAGATGGGAGAGGCAATGCTGAGGGTTTGTAAGACTGCTGTGGGAGGAAGATGATGACTCGGTCATACAGACTTTCTATTTATTTATTTAGTATACTTTATCGCTGTCTCCCGCGTTAGCGAGAGTTTCTGTTGGAGGAAAACGGTCGGAAGTCATGTCGTGCTGCTGTTGGAGGTAATGTAAGTAGTCGGGGATGAACCAAGATGGATAGGCGAAGGATGAATATCCCAGTTACAAATCTAATGGCGAGTTGTCCTCGCGCATGACTAACAAGGTCAGCTAAATCTACACATGACACTTTTTCTTTTTATGTTGAAGGCTTCAGTTATGGACAAAAGCCCACATCAAGGCCGGGCCTCAAATGAAATATAGAGAGAATTATGAAAAGGAAAAAGAAAACAAAAGAACTACGAAATTTTGGAAGTGAAAAATTGTTTTGTAAAATGTCATGTCATAGTTGTTGAGAGACATGAATGAGAAAGTAGAGTTCCTGAGCGTCGACGTGTAGGGAGAGAAGCAGTTGACAAAACGGTCCATCCTCGAGTTCCCGATGGTCACATAGTAGTCATCTGACGCAGCAGCTTGCCAAGTTTTGCATGGTCTACCGAGCGGTATGGGCACACAAGCAGCCACCTCTCGGCAGCAAAAACCAAAGTAATATCTACAGAAAAGGGAAAGTGAACCACCATTGCAGCGTCCGGCATGAGGGTCAAGTATGGAAGTTAGCCTCGGACAGTTTATATGTCGGATCGCTTTCGACTCAACTTACGTCAAGTAAGGATGCACAGGTAGAACCATCCGAGATGTGAGAGCAGCATTTCATGCAAGGATGACTCAATCCTTTGTACAAGCGGATCGGCTGTTCAGGAGAGAAGTTTCGACATCTAAACAGGACACCCATTTTCTTAGAAGCAGATCTGGCTGTTCCAGTAATTTAGGGTTTCCAAGAAAGAGTGGATATTACAGTATGTTCACCGAGTGAAGCGGTGGAACTTCAGACCCGTCAAAGAAGAGACGAAAGTTGTGAGAAGTTTTCGATACAGAGATGGGTAGAAACTGGGTCTTGGGGTCATTCAACTTAACAAGATTGTGTCTACCATACTGAAATGTTTTGTCTGCGTTTATTGTGGAAGCCGTGTCAAAACGAGATGTAGATCGAGTGAGATAAAAGGGAGCAGAATTGAAGGATGTGGATGATTGCAACGCTCAGTCGTTGTATGACTGCCACCAGAGAGGGGGGCTCATGGGGTAGTGTATTAGCCCCTCCCAGTACCCCAACTAACTCAAGGATCATCCCGT
Source organism: Panulirus ornatus (assembly GCF_036320965.1). Classification (NCBI taxonomy): domain Eukaryota; kingdom Metazoa; phylum Arthropoda; class Malacostraca; order Decapoda; family Palinuridae; genus Panulirus; species Panulirus ornatus. The sequence goes on from NC_092230.1 coordinate 32,336,948, forward strand.
TTCCTACTTTGCGTCCAGCACCATCATGGTCATGCTGCTCAAGGCACCTAGCAATGCTGGTGTGAACTGCATTCGTAAATACCTACACCATGTTATCTGGGTTGGCCCGTGGGAACTATGGCTGCAGGTTGTTAGAGTTTTCGAGCGAGGCTGGAGTGCATTACGTGCCAATATCGGGAATACGAACGCTGACAGTAAAAAGAAAACACGTACTCAATGGACGAAGAATGTTACATCAATATTTTGCACAAAATAAAGACGATGATTTATGATGAAACTGACTACTACGTACTTCTCTGTCCTGCTCCACAGCACCCCAGACATGACACATGAGGAACATGTCAGCAAGCCATTTTATCGCTCGTATCAGCGGAGTTGTCAGCAGGTCTTATGATGATGCATCATCTTGGATGTGTAGCCTTGTCTGCCTCTGATACAGAAACGGCTTTATGAACCATGTTCTTGTGAGAGATCAAGCTCTGAACCTTGGTCACTGTGAAAGTCAGTCTTATGATGAAAAGACAGATAGCAAGGAGGAATATAAATTAATTCAGATACCAAGGTAAAAGAATCTAACTGTACATTATAACACCCGTTGCTCCTATTGCTTGGCATGTGGTGGCTGTTACTTGCTGTGGCTGCTCGCCTGTTGTGCCAGACTTAAGGCAGCTGAGGGCCCATAGCCTGAATCGTGCGCTAAATGATGGTGTTAAAACTTCTACGATTGCCTTCAGTTATCAAGAGGATATACAAACTACTCAGGTATCTCCACTGAGGTAAGATACTCTTACGAAACCTGTGACAACAGCGTCTTAGATATGGCCGGAGGCAAGATGGGAATGTCGTAACAGGAACGGATCACAACGAAAGGAATTTTTGCAACACTTTACGAGGTCCTGGGCACAACATGGGTGAAGAGTGAAGTTAGACGTCTGTTGATGATAGTGTGTTTCCGTCTTTTTTTCTTTTTTCTTTTTCTTTTTTTTGCTACGTGGTTTAACATGGACTAGTATTTTCAACGTCAGTGAAACCAGAAGTTTGATGAGGTTAAACCTCCGATGGTGCAGGAGCGTCTCAGCGCTTCCCATAGAACGTTACATTCTTTCACAACTTGAGAACAATAAGGTCCACATATAACTCACCATGAACAACAAATATAAAGGCTTATTTCAAATACAGTTCCAGTAGAGCAATGCAAAACCATTCAAACATCATCAGTAACTGCCGAGGTTCACTCCCCACCAACTTTGATAGGATGGTAACCCGGCACCAGACTGACCTGTGTTGACAGGCCACATAAGGTCATTCCCATAAGTTATAACCAAAGTCCATCCAGTCCACACTTAACCATCATCTAATGAACTGCTGAACGTTACCGTATGTCTCCTCCGTCACCCTCTTTCCTACCTCGTCCTCTGCAACACAAAGTATGACCTCCATAGTCAAGTTGTGAACATAATGATGACTTCCGAGCGACAGAGACTGGTGTCTGGTTGGGTCTGGAGGAGGAGCAGTCCTGGTGATGACGCTGTGCACCCGCGCTCCGTCATCACACACACACACAGTACCGACGCCGCCACACACGACTTACAGGGTTCCACATTTCAAATGGCTCACAGGTTATTTTTCACGTATCAACCTGGTTTGGTGATGGATTGTAACAGTTGCCATGCCTGCCAGTGACGATGTTGCACATGCCATCTGGGAACTTCAGCATTCAATCCTCCAACCCTGTGACCTCCGAAACCTCAGCTGCTCACCTAGCAACACCGCCATCTTCCTGTCTAGCAGAGAGAGAGAGAGAGAGAGAGAGAGAGAGAGAGAGAGAGAGAGAGAGAGAGAGAGAGAGAGAGAGTTACCAGGACCGTGGGAACGCATTCCAACCCAACATGAAAAGGTTCGTCTCAACATCTCAAACAGCTCTTGATACGGTTTACTTTATGGTCAAATTTAAGGTCAGAGTTTTGAGTGACCTTAAGCCTTCACAGTGCCGGAGTATTTATTAATTATTCACTTGGCACAATATTTTGCACTGGCAAGCAAAACCAATGTCTCCATCCACAATGTCATCCTCCCACACACACACAGTACCTTCACTGTAAAAACTCAAACAGTCACTCCTCTAGCATCTTTAACCCAAATACCTCTAATCCTCAACATTTAACTTACTAGCTACGTACATCTGTCCATATCTTTCACATTCTCTCTCTCTTTCCCTCACGTCGGTCACCGCATCATCCTAGACTACTACATTAACCGACCTTCTTTCATGACCTACATGCCACACGACCGTAGAAGACTTTCATCTTGTGTCTTTCATGGTAATCATCACACCACACAACCTTATAAATTTCCTAAGACCACACAATGTGATCTTTATTTCACCGTTGTGGACCCAGGAAACTGAGGTTACACATCCCTAAATTTACGGGTGAGATCAACATTTCATCATGTAAATTCTACACTTCAGTTCTTACCATCACCATGAATTTTAGCACACCTCTGATTCCACTCACAACTTCAGCTCTCCAACTAATATCCTAGTTAATCTTTATTTCCAGTTCCCTCAACGCTTTAACAACTCCTAAATCTTCTCCGTTCAAAGTTATAATAAAATCAAATCTCCCGCAAAAGTAAGACTCTTGTTCTCAAGAACAATGACATTCCGACCTCATACTCCGACACATCATTCAAACGCATTCCGAGAGAGAGAGAGAGAGAGAGAGAGAGAGAGAGAGAGAGAGAGAGAGAGAGAGAGAGAGAGAGAGAGAGAGAGAGAGAGACTTTATGCTTGTGTGTGCATAATCTGTTTCTTGTCATGATGTGTACCACTCTAATACGAAAACACTCAACCTTGTACCTGTGACGCGGGAGCAGACATGGGATATACGTACCATGATCTGGACATCCAGCTGGACAAATGGGTCAACACATCAGGCAGGGAAAGAAGCAAGCAACACATACCAACAATGGTGAACACAGGCTCTGTAAGCAACGCTTTATATACGTACACCACAGCCATGACAAACCCACATGTAAGACTCTCTCTCTCTCTCTCTTTCACACACACACACACACACACACACACACACACACACACACACAGTGTCCCGGCCTTGTGAACAATGAACAAACAAGCAAGGCCTCAAACTCCAGCTGATCTGGTTTCAGCTGATGGTTCAATAAACGTAGCTGACGCCAGGGTTTACATGATGCCGCCTGTCATCACAACCAGGGATCAAGTCTGCTTATGGAAGATATGCTAACTGGTCATCAACCTCCAACCTGAGAACCGTGTGTTGTGTGTGTGTGTATTATCTATACAGAGGAGTTAAGTATTTTACGTGACGAGGCCTACCTTCAACATTATCAACGGCATTCTCCTTTGTAGCTAGAATTAAATCTGATAGGTCCAAGCTATGAGTAAGTTTCTCCACTAATTGTATAAAGGCACTGGTCGTAAAGTCTCATATGCTTCTACTGTCTGTGCAGGGAACCTTTAAATTTGTCCTTTAAATTCTACATAAACGAAGTCGATATTATCATCGACAACAAAGAGCAAGACACCACCACCTAATTCACTCCCCGTCACCGTGAAATACGAGCGTACTGTGGACATAACGCATTGGGCGAGGGAACCTTTACTTTAACATGTAGAGTAAGTAACCAACGTTGTCTGGTTAATGCGTAAACGGATGACCACCTGGGAACACCAGAGACTACTGGCACAGGCGGTAACACTACCCATTAGTCTTGCTTAATGGCAAAATCTCGTCATAGTTACTTATAAAGGTGTCTGCGTCTTACTCTCTCTCTCTCTCCCTCCGGAGGCTCCCTGTGTCCATGGATGATATATCTTCCTCTTCGTCTCTCCCTTTCTGTCCAAATGTGTTTCTGTCTCTTTCTTATTGCCTTCCTCTCCATTTTCTTCTCTATCCCTCTTTTTCTTACTCCACTTCCTGCCTCCACCTCGCTCCCTGTCCTTCCTCCCAGGTCATGCTATCAGGGCAGGGGGGGAGCGTACCCGGCTCTCATCAGCTCGTCCCTGGGAGGAGCTGGCTGGTCTCTGGCCGCGCCACTCACTCACCATTGTTGACATCTGAATAACTCATTATGGAGGAGGCTCCTCACACGCTGCTCCTGGACAATTTCTTGGAACCCATAATGAAATAAGTAGGTCGAGATCAGGCCGAGTGGGGCTATTTCTTACAGGGTCGACAAAGATGGCACCACAGAGGAAAAAAGTATTATGGTAATGCATTACGGCAGAAGAATGCGTCGCACGGAGCATGGTTACGTCAGTAAGGGGAAACGAGCGCTGGTTAAAATGTGCGCTGCGTTCCACCACGCTTGACTATGAAAGACTTCATCTCTTTAAGAGAGTTTGCTGCCTTACAAGAAAGCATCATTCTTTAAAAAATGGTCCATTGCTTTAATGAGTGTATCTCATTTTGGAGGAAGCATAATTCTACAAGAGTGCATGGCCAGGAGGGAGTACACAATTATGAGAGAATGTCTCTCCTTCGACGATGCTGCAGCATCTGCTCGCCGCTTATATAACAGGTCGCTGGAAAAAAAAAAAAAAAAAAATTGTAGGCTAACGTAGTATTTAGCCCCCTTGCGTACGACGATATTTCCTCTCGGTTCGACCTCTGGGTATGTCCTTACCTCTGATCCACAGAATTTCAGCCAGGCCATCATATCCAGAAATTGCACCGTCAGGTACCGTCTGCTACCGTCGGCATGCCTTGCTCCAGGCCAAGACGCGAGTGTTTTCGAAGAAATGTTCCCTTTTTTGTGATGATGTTCCATTAGGCGAGTGTTCCCTTTTAAACGCAACCACCATTTTAAATGTTAAGTTAACCTCGCGGGAAAATATAGAACATTACGATGCGTCGTCATGAAAGCCTTGTTGTTGACGTTGTTGTTGCTGTACAAGATATCCCATGCCTCAGCCTGACACAGGCCTTTGTCTTCCCCGAGTCCAATTAAGGTGTCCGTTCCTCTAAGATTATGGTACATCAAGGGGCGTGTGGCTACAGAGGAAGGAGCCACCTAAGAGGTCCGGTATTGTAAAGTAATGGATTATTAGAAGGGGTGAGGTGCTAGAAGGGAAGAGTTACTTTAAGACTACGTTGATAAGAAGGGATCTTTGAAGTAGGTAGATAATGGAACAGAAGGATGGCTCATGTGACACGTGTGTTGCTAGGGGGTTATGGATCATTTCATAAGTATATTCTCACCATGGAAGGGATCACTCTATAAGTATATTCCCACGTAGGAATGAGGCATTCTATATCCACAGAATTCTAAGTAAATGTTGCCAAAGGAAGGCATCACCAGTAAACATGCTGGTACAAAGGAATGGTTTACTTATTTCGCTTCGGAGGAGTGTGACGCACTGACTAAGGTTACAGGATAAATGGATGTCTCTGTATCGGTTGTAACATGAAGGCGTTACGTTAATTCTCCATAAACTTATACAGAAACAACTATGGAAGAGAGCTTCTCAACTTATGAGATCTGCCCCATTACCAAAACAAGTTTACTATTGACCCATTACCAAAACAAAATTGCACCTTAATTAGATAAAGTTATGGCTTCCCTTCTAAACAATCTCAGCTAGGTGTTTTTAATCTCATATTCACCTAATAAACCACGAGCACAAAATATGTTTTCGGGCATTGAAAATAAAAAATTTGACCTTAGAAACAGTGAATGCCATCAAGAACTTGTTTGTATAGGTAAATGAAATCCGAGCAGATCAAATGGTTCTGAGGATATTTTCCCTGGAATACTGGAAAGTTATCCAACAAATTGCCTCCCTGATGACTAAAATATTCAACAAGTCGCGGCAAGAAGTGAAAGTGGCAAAGGACTGGAAACCAGCTAATGTGATTCTAATCTTTAGAATGAGGAGAAAATGCATCTTAAACTACCAACCTAACGCTACCCTTACATCGACCCTAAGAAAATTGTTAGAAACAAAAATTTGACAAAATAGTTGACTTCAACACCTATTTCAGAACACAAGACTATGTTTAACGAATGTGACTGAATTCTTAGTCATGTATATAATAATTAAGAGTCCAAAATATTCTCTAATGTTCCATACTTAAACTTGCATAAAGCCGTCGGCAAACTATCACATAAAAGACTGGTACGTAAAAGCCCACACAGCACTGGAGACCGAACCTGTATGAAGGGCAGCGGGTAGCAGACTAGCTCCTGGCTAGAAAACATCGGGCGTCCACAATATTCTTTCCAAATTCTTCCTCTCTTTTTCTCCTTTTCTTTTCCCGCTACGCTCGTTCTTTGTTCTCGTATACTATCCATATGCTGGCTGGCTAGGGTGCCGTCTATATATATACCTCACTCTGAATGGGGCTGCAACCAAACTGCTTCACTTGATAAACAAAGAGAAGACTAGGCTCACTCACACGACCATTATCATTTTAATCATCCACATCAAAGGCGTGGAGAGAGGATGATTCCCCGGCAGAATTCTTCTATTCGCTGATGACACGAAAACAGGAAGTACAGCCCAGTCAGAGGAAGAGTGCCTAAAGGTTCTGGAGGATTTACAGAAAGTAATGAAGTGGTTAGAAAAACATGAAGGCAGACTGCCACGTAAACATAAATAATGTGATGCCATCTCGCACCAAATACATAAATCATTAATGTAAAATGCTTATCAAAGCATTCTTGGAAGAGAGAAGACGACCTCGAGCGTCAGTAATCTACCTCCAGTACATATAACAATGCCTTGGTACATAAGGCAAACAGGAAGGTAGAATTTTAGAAATATAAGCTCTACCACAAAGGATACAATACTCGTTCTTTATAACGCCCTGGTCAGACCTCACTGGGAATACACTATTCACCTCTGGACACCAAAACTGATCAAAGACAGAGGAAAAATAGAATGGAATCAAAGAAGAGTAACCAAACCATTTCCATCTCAGATATATACGGAGGGATTCAAAGGCATAAAATTTTCTCAAAAAAAAAACAAAAAAAAACAATCCAAGATCTAACAAAGTTTCCAAAATACTAAATAATTTCGACTAGACATTTCTTCGCTGTAAACAGAGATTCATTGGCTAAAAAGAATGGTATGAATAATGACGAAAGATGATGTACTAACAAGGACATAAGAGATGTAATGAATTACCACCAGTTATATAAAAAAAAAGACTATCGGTATCTTCAAATTAAGGCTAAATGACATTTATCATAAATTACTAATCCTGCTTCTATTACAGATATTTCGAACTCTCTCTTTTTCAGTTCAACCCCAGTGCGGCCATTTCTAAAACTACTCAGGAACTCTTCTCGTTCACACCTTATAAAATTTTCCATGGAATTGTACTATCTCCATACTACATGGCGTTTCTTACCTTTTTTCATCATCCTCTACTGGCAGTTGAGCCAGAGGGAGAGACGAGTGTTGAGATGCCTTCAGCTTTATCATCCTGTTTCTATCACAATTCAACTGTAGCCAAAAATTAACCTCATCATGAACCATCAGGTCTCCACTTACCTGAAATAAAAGATCGTAGCTATAGTACGTGTGCATGTAAGTCAACATTCTGGTAACAATTCCATTGTATAATCTATAATTTCTGACGTTTTACTAATATTAGGAAAAGCATATATATATATATATATATATATATATATATATATATATATATATATATATATATATATATATATATATATATATATTCCTACGAGTCCACGGGGAAAATGAAACACGTTAAGTTCCCAACTGCACTTTCGTGTAATAATCACATCATCATGGGAGACACAAGAGAGAAATATTAGTCAGTTGATATACATCAAAGAGACCAACCTAGGATGCCATTTGGTAAACATGTGATTGTCCAAAACATATGTTTTGGACAATCACATGTTTACCAAATGCAAATCGTGAAAAATGCGAATGATGCAAAGCACAGCAACCTGGCACTATTCAGATGACAACATACATTCGAACACTACAACACTAACACTGGCTCACTCAACACAATGTTTGCATCAACACAGAAATCCATCATCACCCTTTCCAATCCCTGACAGAAATGAATCCACCCTGTATCCTCCCACAGTAGAGAATGGTCAACCACTACAACTGAAGGAAACTCAGCTAAACTAGGTATCACATGCGACACAAGAATGATACTTACCCCCCCACCACCACCACCCCACCCCCCAAACACATCATCACAAAGACCATAAACGAAGTAAATGCCCTCAGAACACTTACTGCCACCAGTTGTGGGGAAGAGAAAGGAATCTCTCTGTATGTGTCCACAACAAACGCCTCACCACCGTGGTCATTTATATAGTCAAATGCCAACATTAAAAATCCACAAACCACGCAAAAACAGGGCATTCATAACAAATGACCAGCTGTCTGACAACCACAAATATTCAACACCTGCATTATAAAACAAACATTCTCATAATACAATCACACGTTAACATGCTTGGCATCCACTTGGCAGCACTAGACCTCTCCCTCCCTCTCTCCCACACCACACCATAACCAAGCAGGAAGAAGGTGACCTCTGTTACACACAACGTATACTCACAGATCCCCCACTCCTCCCCAAACAGACAAAACACAAACAAAGCACTACACCTTCGCCCACCTCCTGAACCTAATCTTAAGAGCGCCGCTCGACCAGACATACATCATCCGTCGGAAGCTACACTCCACAGACATGGACGAGTTACCTGCCTTCCCTCACCTTCGCTCTGGACACCATCCATCTCTTAAACATTACGAAGACACTAGTCAACATGTTTGCAAGACCCCTCGTGCTAAAGCTCTGCAACTTCCAAACTAAAGACATCTATTCCCGACTCCTCCGTTGTCGTCCATACACTCCCACAAAGACACAAGCGCAACACCACCACACTTTGTGACCTGTGGTTCCGCCCAGTGGAAGTGGTTGGCTTCCTGAGTGTTACGTGCGCCTCATATAAGGGGATCCCGGGTCAGGAAGCGAGATGAATTAAAGTATCATCATCTATGTTTTATTATGCAGCACCAGGACCGCTTTCAGGGGGCTCCTGCAGCTTCGAGGCTGCGCTCAAACAGAGGAACAGAGAAACGATGGAATCCTTGGGAGCGAGAAGTTCCTCGACGAGACTGTCCTCATTCACGACCACCGACTCATGATAAAACCTCGCCAAGGGAGGCTTTTGACTTGGTTCTGCTTCCTGGGAAGAGTGATTGCTTGTATGACAATACTATGTTTGTTTTGCTCTCTATCTGCTGAGGGATTAAAGGTGTTATCGAACTCCGCCTGCACAGTCCGGTAACACCTGGCGAGGCATACCTATCTATCTATCTATCTATCTATCTCTCTCTATATATATATATATATAGGGTGTCCCCCTGTCAAAAACATACGTCCTAGCTACGTCTCTTCGTTGTATATCAACTGAATGTTATATTTCTTTCTTGTTTCTCCCCTGATGATGTGATTATTCACGAAAGTGCACTTGGGAACTTATCGTGTTTCATTTTCCCGTGGACTCATACGAATATATATATATATATATATATATATATATATATATATATATATATATATATATATATATATATATACATATATATATATATATATATATATATATATATATATATATATATATATATATATATATGAGAGAGAGTTTATAGTCTTTGTTTTACGTCTGTCATGAAATGTCATTAAATCAAACATTAAAACTGTCTTTAATCCCTCAACAGAAAACAAAACAAACATTCTCACACAAGTTATTATTATCATTATTATTCCCAGGAAGAAGAACACGACACCCAGTCAGCCAACCTGTCTGTCAGTCAGCTAGACAACCAGCCAGCCAGTCAGCTGGCCACACAACCAACTAGCCAGGCAGCCAGCCAGCCAGACAACCGACCAGACAACCAACCAGACAGACAATCAGCCAAACAACCTGCCAGCCAGGCAGACAGCCAGACACTAGCCAGCCTGGCGGCTAACCAAGCAGCCCTCCCGCACACAGGCCATTACAGCCTCGTTTATATTTTCATTCACGCTATTCCATAACTCTCTCTCCACCAGACAGTTACTGCTCATTAAAATGAGTATGTACACATGTGTGTTCAGCCATTACACGGCAACCTGTAACGCTCAGAGTGGCATTAATATCATCAGCTTCGTTTTACAGGTCTCCTATAGGGAGGGAGGGCGATTGCATTTGTCAGGGGCATGTTATGTGTCTTATAGACACAGCAGAGTCTGCCGGCTATACCAGCAAGCTTAGGGTTCTGGAGCTTTTTACATTCCTTCGATATCCTCTAAGCATACGTGCCGTTAACGACGCTGAGGACTAACGTGGCTTTCAAAGGTGTAATCTACATTCCAGAACGCAGTCATACTTCCAGTGGTAAATTCATATATATAGAAGTTTAGTACAGGATTACGTGCGTGGCCATCAAGGTTGGGAAGGTGAGCGGTGGAACGCGTTCGAACCCCACCCCCTTCCTCCTCCTCGGCGAGGGTGGAAAATTGTGTGTCTTTCCAAAACACTTTACAAGAAATTAAGTTTCGATTACGAGCCAATTATCGCACCGTCCTTCCCCTTACACCGAAAAATAATGGTTTAGCAGCAGAGGAAGTCGAACCTGGATAAAATGAAATCTGCCAGAAACCGTGAAATGTTTGCCTCGCGTTTACATTACGTTTAGATTTACATTCAGATGGGGGATGTGGTGAGGGGCGGGTGGTAAGGTCGCATGTCCTGCTCATTACTATGACGAACTGGCTCGTCTCGGATCTCGAGGTTTCACCCACGATTGTGAGGGAAATAACTACACCAAGTTTCATTCCATTCCATAAAATTCATAAAACAAAATAAAATGAAAAAACAAAATATCAAGACTTGCCTGGCAGGTTACCTGAGATGTGACCTGTCTGGCAAGTCACTAGAGATGTGAGACGCCGGGTGGAAAGACCCACACTCCCCCCTCAGGCAGGTCCCACATCAAGTGTACAGTCAATAGTGGACAGGGGTAAAATTTCGTTTGGTAATTTCCTACATAATCTCTGGTGAAAACTCGTTGATCAGGTCGAGCTAAGAGTCATCCTTCACACAACCTTCCCCTGCCTCGCCAGCCAGGGCGACACACACTGCCTCACTGCAACAAAGAGTCGACACAGAGAACACGATGATCATGTTGCAGGTGTAGCCTCCACCTTCCCACCAGCCAGAGTAGCGCATGAAGGACGAAAACTGTATACGGTCTTCCTCCAGAGCCACGTATGATCTTCCTCAGCAACTGTACAGGTCTTCCTCCAGAGCCATGTATGATATTCCTCAGCAACTGTACAGGTCTTCCTCCATAACCATGTATGATCTTCCTCAGTAACTGTACAGGTCTTCCTCCAGAGCCATGTATGATATTCCTCAGCAACTGTACAGGTCTTCCTCCATAACCATGTATGATCTTCCTCAGGAACTTCATATGTCTTCCTCCAGAACCACATGTGATCTTCCTCAAGAATTGTACATGGTCTTCCTCCGAAACCATGTATGATCTTCCTCGCCTTTTAACAAGAGCCATGTATGATCTTCCTCGCCTTTTAACAAGAGCCATGTATGATCTTCCTCGCCTTTTAACAAGAGCCATGTATGATCTTCCTCGCCTTCTAACAAGTAAAGAGCCACTCGCTGGCTAAAATGTGAGGGGGGGCCCTTGTGGCTCGGGCCCCACTGGTAATGGTGGCTGGGCTGTGCCACAGAGCAGCACACGACCATCCACAACCCGTGACCTACACTCGTGTGGGGAGCTTCATCACGGAACACCAGGTCTGGACAACTGTTGTGCTCGGGATCTTGCTGGAACGAGGGATCACAGAGCCAAACCCCTGACAGACATGGCGCATCACGGAGTCCTCTTAACCCCACGACCCTTGCACGGTGGCGTGACCCTGCGACCTGGCCCTCGAGGCTCGGGCCAGAGGTTAACACCCATCATGCCCCAGGGTTCATAACGTCTTGCCACAATCACAGGTCTGTATTCTCTCCTCTTTCTTTTTTTTCTATGTTTATGGACCTGAATTATCGGGCTCGGCAAGTTAACGGAGTCAGAGAGATCGGCGGTGATTAGTGGGAGTTACTGACGTCAATAACAACGAGTGGAAACGATTGGTCGCAGGTCAGTGACGTCATGATGGGATAAGAGATGACTGGTGGTAACCTGTTGACGTCATAGAGAAGAGAGAGAGAGAGAGAGAGAGAGAGAGAGAGAGAGAGAGAGAGAGAGAGAGAGAGAGAGAGAGAGAGAGGTAAGGATTGGTTAGCATCCAGTCATGTCCCTGAAGGAGGCAGCGGGAACTCCTCTTAGGTCTCTGTGGAAAATCACCAGGTAACGTATCATTGGCTTTTGCTGTAACTCATCAGGAAGCTGACCACTGGTTTCTGTGGTAACTCACCAGGTAAACGACCACCAGTTCTTGTGGTAACTCACCAGGAGACTGGACACTGGGGTCTGGCAGCGCCTGAGAACAACAGAAGGAAATAAATTTGAACATTTTTTTCAATAACGTAACAATGGTGGAATCATGACCCATACTGAAGTGTGCCGCTTGAGACGACGGTACGACCACTTGAGAACGACCTAAGACCCTTGAGATCGATGGTACGACCACCTGAGAACGACCTAAGACCCTTGAGATCGATGGTACGACCACCTGAGAACGACCTAAGACCCTTGAGATCGATGGTACAACCCTAAAGACCGACTGCAATACCCTTAAACACGGCGGTACGACCCCTGAACACGGCGGTACGACCCCTGAACACGGCGGTACGACCCCTGAACACGGCGGTACGACCCTTGAATACGGCGGTGCGATCCTTGAACACCACATTACAACCTTTGAAGGTATGATGACCTGGTCTTTGGAGATAGCCCTCAAGGGCCATTACACTCAGGGGTCGTACCATCGCCCAGAAGGGCAGGTCCCCGAGGGTTGAAATCGCGTCACTTGTAATATTTTGAGCCAGACAAAAAAAACAACAATAAATACATGACCTTGGTGTTTTTGTTTAATGCATAAATTTCCCAGAAAATATTTGACAAATGTTTCACCCAATCAGTGAAGGGATAACACTGTTATGCGTGGATACCAATGTTCCAATTTTACACTGGTTCGAATCCCTCGTTAATCCTCAGACAGAGTTCCTCTTTTCATTTGCTACAGTGATGGTAGGTGAGGGTACACTGGACTACCAGACCACAGGCCTGACTTGTAGCATAACTTCCTCGCCCTTGTAAGGACTTGTAAGGTAACATATTTTTTCCTTTACCTCGTAGAAGCAGCCTGACACCGTCCCAATATGAAGTCTTCTCGTCTTGAAACCTTACAGTGACATCCCCGTAGAGTATATGATCTTATAGCTACGCATACACCAATATATATATATATATATATATATATATATATATATATATATATATATATATATATATATGTGTGTGTGTGTGTGTGTGTGTGTGTGTGTGTGTGTGTGTGTGTGTGTGTTGGAAAGGATCACAATTTTACGCGTGATCAAGATATTCCTATGAGTCCACGGGGAAAATGAAACACCATAAGTTCCCAAGTGCACTTTCGTGTAATAATCCCATCATCAGGGGAGACACAAGAGAAATACAAGTCAGTTGATGTACATCGAAGAGACGAAGCTAGGACGCCATTTGGTAAACACAATCACATGTTTACCAAATGGCGTCCTAGTTCGCAATTTCCTGCGTAAGCGAGGTAACGTTCAGAAACACACACATGAAGGCCTTATTTGCTCACGTCCATTCTCTCGCCATTATGTACAATGTACTGAAACCAGAGCCCCTTATCCACAACCAAGGCCAACAGACCTGTCTGCAATTTTCCCTGAACACATCGTGTGTCATGGTTCAGCCCAGTGACAGCGTGTCGCCCACTGCATACACATCACTCCAATTCTCTCCGTCCCATGCACGCTGTTCACCCTTCCACATGTTCAGACCCCGATAACTCCTTTTCACTCAATCCCTCCATCTATTTCCCGGCTTTTCCCTCCGGCATGATAGATACCAATAATTGACACGTATATCCTTTTGGTCAAGCCTTAATTTCTCTTTGCATATGTGGAAAGTATTTCAGCACACTCTGTCTACTGCTTTCTCAACCACACTCCGCTTACTACCACACCTTCTCTCTTACAGTGTCATTCCACACCTGATCAACCCTCCTCACATCAATTATATTGGTCTCAGACATCTGACTTTGAGCAGGTCCACCTCTCTTCCATTCGTTAGCATTTAAGAGCCAGGATTCACAGAAAGCAAGTCGCCTTACTCGACCCCTCCTCACACTAAGCGTAGGAGGACAGTAAGAGATGCTGGAGTGTATCATCTTGATGTCAGGGGAAATCAAATAGGTCATAACGAAACTCGAATGAACACCGACATTACATGGTGGCACAGGCATGACAAGGTGGAGGGATGTGCGAGCTATGCCCACTGCTCTGGGCCAAATATTGACATTGACCCGAGCATGTCGAGCGAGTCTACTAAAAATTCCTCCCGACACAAGACTGGCGAAGATAATATAATGGCTGGAGCTGCTCACGCACTAAGAGCGTCAGCAACAAACACTTTGATCTTTTCCTGTGATGGTGGACACGCGCACGTTGAACATAACAACATGATTTCACCCTCCACTGTTCACGGGGAACCACCGCCACACATCACCAAAGTAAACAGTCAGCAGCATTATGAGCATACACTGGAGCACTCTACTGTTGAACTCCTTATATTACTATCATTATTTCTTTTCGTGCAAATCTAGAATGTCGTTCGTAAAACTGTGTGTGACCGCATCTGAGGATTTTTTTTTATTAAAGGATAAATTTTCAATTGATCCTGGATCTGCTGGTACTACGCAGACTGCTGTGTTCATAAGAATATCATCGAAACTGTACAACTCAATACGAAAGTATGTAATAATGGCAACGTATACCACTATATATCGCACCTGTTCGAGCCAAGTTTCACTCACCGTCTGCTGGGGAGAGCGGAGTTACTTAACATACGATAAAAATATCTTCGTCATCAAGAGCCATCATACGTGCTTAACCTGGGGAGGCAACACCCGCCCCGCCCTGCTGGAGGAACATCACTCCGCCTGTAATAAGGTAGCAGAGCGCCCCGCCCAGCCGACCCAGGTACTGATGACTATAATCCGACACATGTTACACTGCTCTCTACTTTGGCCCGGCAAAATATCTCGTACGGTAATCTCATGCTGTCAAGGCACAGGTGATGGAGCTGTTCCACCATAATTCTCAAGAGGTGTGAGCTTGCGTTCGACTCTCGTCTAAGTTTGGACGCCATGGTACGCAAGTTTCAACGTCAGTAGTAATGATAACATGTTATTACAACATGGTACAGAAGGAGGCATCTTAACCCCCAGCCCTTCTTCCCCGAGCACGACAGTAACACGACCCTTGGGTATAACGAAGCAGTGATGCAAACCGTTCAAAACTGTGCACAGCTCAGCCGGATTTGGCAGACGACTACCTCCCGCCCGGAGCATTGTTCAACGCGACCCTCTGGTCAGCACGACAGGTACAAGCACACACACAGACGTGGAGAGTCATCCCCGCCACCAATAACCACTACCGAGGTCATAGAAAAAGCTCTTGACTCTGGGACATTCTTCCTTCCTGGGTGCACACGTGGTATGTCTGGTGGACTCGCTAGTCTGGAGCAAAACCGATCTCTTACCTCAACGAGGACGTCGGCTCGCAATTCCCTCCCACTCCTCAAGCTGGAACACCTCCCCCCCTCGCTACCTGCTGCTTCAGCGACAGTGGCGTACGATGATTTACCTACGTACAGCAGAAGGAAAGTACGTTACTCAAACCATGTTATGGAATTAGTGATAGGTAACAACAACTGCACAAGTACGTTGTATCTAACTGTAACGCGGAAGTTTCCGGTACAACAGGCGTCTCACGAGCTTCTCTTTCCCCTGCTCATGATTGCAGCGCAGCCATGAAGATACAGGACTCTGTGGACAAGGAGTCCTGCTGGAGTTGTATGAGAACGAAAACAGTGACGAAACCAATGTGATCCAGCAGCCTGTCTAACATCCGGAGATTCTATGATGTGATAGCTATATACAAGATATCTACACACACACACCCACACACACACACACACACACAAAACTTCAACTTACTTTCCTGACCAAGGAACTCTTCCTATGGGGCTTCCGTAACGTTCAGGAAGCTGGCCACGTCCAGTATGCGGGACCATAGGTTAAGAAGTAGGGCAATGCTGTATTGGCTGTATGTCTGTGTCCGCGAGTGTAGGACAACTGAGGTCTGCTTATAGTGTCTTACACCAGAAAGGGTGTAACCCAGGACCCGTTTTCCCGTGGCCTCCTGGAACTCCCAAGGCTGCGCTACACTCAGTAGCAGGGACAGGATAGACTGTTTTGAAGTTCTTTAACAGTACTACTTCGTTCCGTCAACTTAGGACGTTACAGCCTCTCCAAAGGTGACATTTTTACTTGCAATGTAACGTCACGCAGGCAGAATATATATATATATATATATATATATATATATATATATATATATTTATCTTTATCCCTGGGGATAGGGGAGAAAGAATACTTCCCACGTATTCCCTGCGTGTCGTAGAAGGCGACTAAAAGGGGAGGGAGCGGGTGGCTGGAAATCCTCCCCTCTCGTTTTTTTTTTTTTTTTTTTTTTTCAATTTTCCAAAAGATGGAACAGAGAAGGGGGGCCAGGTGAGGATATTCCCTCAAAGGCCCAGTCCTCTGTTCTTAACGCTACCTCGCTAATGCGGGAAATGGCGAATAGTATGAAAGAAGAAATATATATATATATAAGCATTTAACCCAACAGCATGGAATCGTAGGTAGACGAAGTAAACGTAAAGAGGATGGAAAAATGAGTTTTATGGAAGTAGAAATCAAGAGTGTAAAAAAGGATAGATTTAATGCAGCAATACCCGGCGTGTAGAAAGTGTTCTTGAAAACTATTCTGCTTGATTCACGCAGCTCAGTGCAGAGAAAACGGACGCCCACACATGTAAACACACCGTTCAATAGAAAACGTAAGTACATCTTAACAGGAACTATAGTTTTTGATGCGGTAATACACTTCCCCGGGTCGGAATTGTATCGTCCGGCAAATATGATGTACGAACTGGGAAACCGGCATCACTGTGTGAGAACAATGAACAACAGAAATTTCCGTAGCTTTCATTTTTACCTCTTTAGCTCTCTTGAGGATAACATGTCTACTTGATAAAGAATTATTTTTCTCACCCTCTGAAAATGATACGGATGAAATAGCGGTAAAAAAAGGGAGAAAACTTTACAAATTATACAGCAAGAGCAGCAATGGAATCTGATACAAACAGGTGCAGGTACGTCATGAACAGTAGCGAGAACAACAGTAAGAGAGGCCACCAACGGCAACGGCAGTAACAGTGACAACAGTTATTATGAACAACAGCCGTTGGACCACTAAGAACAACCAGGCGTCACTGGTGGCAGGAGCAATAACAACAACAATTGTGTTGGTGTTAAAGACTGTGTGTGTGTGTGTGTGTGTGAGGCGGGTCCGTCCTGACCTCCCCTGCGTAGTAGTAGCCTGGAGGGCCCCCCCAAGAGTTCAGTGTTGCAGCGGCCGTCAGGAAGGGTGTACGCGGCCGCTCCCGTGATAAGCCCTTGTTCACCCATGTAGCACTGTGCTTTAAATGAAAACCTAAATTGCCCACGTGGGAAGACGCTGTTCATATACTCTCTCTTCTCGCTGTGGGTTTTGATGATGTGATTCGTATGATAACTAGGAATATAATTATTTATCGATGTCATTCTCAGGTCAATAAACATGACTTGTTAAAAAACTCTTAAACAAATGATGGCTGATTTAAAGTGCCCTTTTAACCATAGAGATTAACATTCTTAAGGTATACCCTAAAGGTCGAGACTAGCTTCACTCAGCTCACAAACACTGAGTCGAGAGAGGTTCGAACCTAGTCGAAATACCCTCCGTGTACCGGCTATTGAACCAGCGCGCTACCCTCGCCAGGTAGCACGGTACAGCAGCACAGCCCGCGTCTTTTCTTTTTCCCCTTTTTTTCTTCCCAGGTGTGTATGATGCCTGTACTGGCCATCATGCCGGGACGATAATGCTGGATGGGTTAATGATGGCAGGGAACAACTTGAAGTGGGAGGAGAGGGAGGGAAGGTGGGGATGCGTCAGTGATGTAGGCTGCTCTCTCTCAACGTTAGCTGGCCGGCATGACGAGCTCACACAAGACGACGTGTGGCAGGGAGAAGACACACGCTCTGGACAATGCCATTGACCTCTTATGACCACCATTACCACCTGAATGAGGTCCTGGCTCTCTCACGTAACCCTTTAAAGGATCAGGTCAAAGGTTCTTCGCTGTCGTATCTAAGGGTCGGCAAGGTCGTGGTGGTGGATAGATAGATAGATAGATAGATAGATAGATAGAGAGAGAGAGAGAGAGAGAGAGAGAGAGAGAGAGAGAGAGAGAGAGAGAGAGAGAGAGAGAGAGAGAGAGTTAAATATCGGAGGGTTATCGGTATCAACAATTCTCCTCTACCGCAAACTCCGACACCTGCAAACCTCTTGAGTTCGTCTTCTATACGTTCCACTTTATGGTGATAAAACAAATGAATAAAAACAAGATAATGTAACTAGATTATCACAGTAATGGACTCTCGTGGTGTAGCGGTTAGCGTTCACGTGCCACCCAGGGTCGAGCGCACAGGTTCGAATAATAGTTACGGCAGTCGGTCCACAGTCAACCCAGCTGTTCATCCACCCCTTAGGGTTGGTCGATAAAATGGGAACCTGGCTGTTTATATATATATATATATATATATATATATATATATATATATATATATATATATATATATGGTATGAACGCATGTTCTTGCGTCAGCTCCAGGACAGGCCCCGTACTGCGCTTCAGTCAGCTGACATACACAATGACCCTTCAATTCTTGTACATCTGTCAGGTTGCGATTACTGTGGATTTCCTGCACTCTATCAACCCCTCCATCTCCTCTTTGGCTTACCCGGGCCTTGGGCCTTTTTGGTTTTTGCCCCCGAGATGTGGCTGCTGGTGTGCCCCCACCACTAGCTAGACCACGCAATACTCGGCAAGCTGCTGCTTCACATGATTACTGTGTGGCCATCAGCAACTCAAAGGTGGACTGTTTTGATAACATTCTTTCCCTACACCTCGAAGCTTTAGAACTCACTACCCTCTCAAGTCTTTCTTAAAACTATGACCTGGCGCTTTTTAGAAGAAGAGGATTTATACTTCCTCCTCCAAAATTTGTAAATGCTCTTCCTTGTCTCTTCTTTTCCTCTTTCATTAACTTTTTATATCAATTAAGACCTGGCCTTGATGTGGCCCTTTGTCCGTGACTGGAGCTTCTAACGCGTTTTACACATCAAATCCAAATTTTGTAATGCATTTTTTTTCTCTCTTTTATGTAGATTCCTGATGATGCCTCTGTGAAGGCGAAAGCTCGACTGAAATACATGGATGACTTTCGACAACTGGTGCTTGAGCACCCACCAACTAATGGTAGAATAATACTGAGAAAATTAGAGAACATAAGAAAGAAGATTAATAACTCTAAATATGTTGTCGTATTCAATTCTATGTACATTAGAGAACATAAGAAAGAAGATTAATAACTAAATATGTTGTCGTATTCAATTCTTTGTACATTAGAGAACATACGACAGAACATTAATAACTCTAAATATGTTGTCGTATTCAATTCTATATACATTACAGAACATAAGAAAGGAGACTAATAACTCTAAATATGTTGTCGTATTCAATTATATGTACATTAGAGAAAACTTGTTCCCAGCTTACACTAATATATACATATATACAAGTCTCTCTTGCTCGAATGAATTTTCAATTACAGTACTTAAAACTGTCAAATTCATGGTGTGCTTATATTTCCTGTGTTCATACTACTCATCTCCCGACAGCGGTTCTTTTAACTGTCTGTTCTCTTCTCCAGACCTCTCGTACAGTTTATCAATGTGGCTTACGGTGGAGATTCGACTGTAGTCATTGCAACTTCTGGTTTCTCCTTCATCCTGATATACGAGCGATGGAATTGTCTTACACAAACCTTATGGCTGTTTTCACGTCTGTATCTCGGTTAGTATTTTCCACTTCCCAAAGACTCTGTACCCTCCTTAGTAAGTTCTACATAACTGGCATGCTTTTTTTTTTTGTTTCATGTTCGTTCGTGGTTCTTCTTTGCAAAAGAAAGATGTCATCAACATCTTCCTCCTCCAGTTCCTGAACTCCGTCTATAACACCTTCCAATCATCATTCTCTCTCTTGACTCATCTCCTGAACTAATGCTGACAAATCATTGACCCATTTCATCATCATCATCATCATCTTTAAAGGTATGTAGTTCTACATCCTCCGCCGTAGAAGCATTCGCCATACCGTATCAGTCTCTTCTCGCTGTTCCTCCCATCCTCCCTCCTGGGTACGCTCCTGCATCTCTTCAACTCTCATATTTTTTTTCGTTTCTTCTTTTCCTTGTTTACCTCTTCTTCTCGGAGGGACGCAATCCACCCTTGTGTGTAGCTGTTCGTCGTCACATTCTCGGCTTTCCTCGTTTCGCTGTGTCTGTACTGCCTCTCCTACTTCCTCCCTCTAGCAAGAAGGGCGTTCCTTCCTTCTTGCTTCCAACCACCCGTTGGGTTCCCAGCATTTTTACCCCCTCCTTTACAGACACTGTATATACATATATAGCTTTCCAGTTTTCCAGTTCCTCAACTCAACATATCTTATACTTTCAACTTTTTTCTCTCCTATATTTTCCCTTGCATTTCACCGTTTTCTCTGAATATTTCAAGTGTTTCATTTTCTAAACACTTTTCACTTTCGTTTGAGCTGGTATTTAGGTCATCATCATCATCAGGGTCACCCCTACGGCTCTCTGGTCATCAGCCATAGTCACGTGTGGTTTATAACGTTAACACTGCACAACCATCATATCATACGTCACACGTTATATGAAATCAATTATTGGCTTCTGATCGACTTCACCAGCACTGTTATCATCCCATCTACATTACGTACGTACAGTTTAGCTCCTCGGTTTGAAAAAAAAAAGTCATCACGGTATCTAAAATATTTCTCTCTCTCTCTCTCTCTCTCTCTCTCTCTCTCTCTCTCTCTCTCTCTCTCTCTCTCTCTCTCTCTCACACACACACACCTATACATACGTATAGATATATGCTTTTAACCACAGAGGAAATGAAGCACAAAGATTCGAGCGCTTTCGTAACATTTCACATTTTCGAGAACACAGAGATAATTATCAGATGTGAAATATTACGAAAGCGCTCGAATCTTTGTGTGTCATTTTCCTTTTGTGGTTAGCAGCATATTCGTGAATCATGTCATATATATATATATATATATATATATATATATATATATATATATATATATATATATATATTTATTGTAGCTGCAAAGCTGTGCCACTTCCAAGTAGCAGGGAAATGTAGGATTCCTTTGAACTAAGTAGTTCTTCGGCAAGGCTGTATCCTCTTTCGTAAACTGACAGCCTCGTCATATATGAACCTTAGCCTTTCCATGATCTATGAATATGACCAAAGCCATAGCCTCAATAGTTCTATTACCCAAGGGCCCTTTAAACTTCATTATCATGTACTGTATTGTAATTGTATTGGTTTGACGCCCTGGGGCGCAAGAAATCGATCAAAACAAAACAAATAGTTCCATTTACAAGTTGTAAAGGTTGTTAACAATCCTGAACACTCCTCACATAACCAGCTTTAACATCAAATATGAACATAATCAACAATTCACTCTTCCGTTCTGGCATCAAACCTTAAGTTCCCTGAGCAAGTTAAATCATACAGACCAGCAACATCAACGTCCCTCACGACTGAGCCAAGAGGGACCCCGCTATTCCCATGAGCCAAATTGGAAGAGGCACCTCAGACATGCGTTCCTGGTCTCTTCCTAATTTTCGATCTGTGAGAAGAGAATCCTTTTAAACTTGCCAGGAAGGTCTGTTAATCTATCGACCTCTTGCGTGGAACATTGTCCCTATTCCTTATGGAAATACGAGAACATGCAGTCTACTTCCTTCGTGTTATCATCATCTAAGACTGCTATTCCAACATTCATAGAGGTCTCCAAAAATCGAAATGCTTTTTTTTTTTTTTTTTCCTCGACGTTCTTGGATGGGTAGGTTTCCTGAACGTATTCCAGAGAACTAAGACTCTCTCTCGTGTAGGCAGATCCAAGTCCCACGGTCGATTCTTTTTGTACTTATGAATCCCCATCATCAGAAATTACCCACCACCCTTTAACAAGGCTTTTCTCGCTGTTTCTTGCATCATCACAACTGAACATTTATTGTTCACAGTTGAGTATCTGATCCTCTTCGTCTAGTCTTTTCGAAGGATTGTCTATCAGAATAAGATCCTCTTGGCGTTATTCTTGCCATTTCATAATGTCGGAGAGGACTATTATCCACCGTGTGGTTCCTGACACCATATCGTCTCTATATAGAACTGGTCAATCAATGCCTCCCTGATCCGGTGCCCGACTCTCTCGTCCATCCACCTCGATCTTCTCTTCTCTTCCCGCCACCTTCCTGATTCTGTTTAGGTCTACCGAGACCACATTACACTACTAGCTTAGCAAGAGTATAAACTTCCCTACGGAATATAAGCGTTATCAGTTGTAGTCACCAATGATAGTACAGTCATACCAAAGAACATTATCTAAACTTCCGTCTTACAGGAAGAGATAAATTTCATCGTAATATTAACCTTCTGAACTATTCTTTCCACCACGCCTTAAGATCGAAAGTCTCACAAAACAGTAACTTTCAAGGCGATCTCCAGACTTTCTTTTTTTTTTCACACCTGAATCTTTAATCAAGCACAGTCGGACTTCTTTTTACCAGAGCCTTGCGAGTCCTCCTGTGACTTCCTGGGTAAAGTTTGGCTCCAACAACACTTCCAGTAAAATGCTTCAGGATTCCCCTGCCAAGGTTTCTGAACCCTTGGTCACTCCCCCGCCCATCTGTCTACGCTCGCGTACACTACACCTACACCCATCCTCCCACTGCCTCATACACTAGGTTCACCAGCATCCATTTCATGGATGCCCTGATCTCTTGTTTCTGTGTTCCCCTGTATTTTTCTTGCTCGTATTTTTTTCTTTACTCTTTTCTTGTTCTTCCCTTGTTCTATGTTTTTTTTGAACGTACACCCTACCAAATTTTCTATGACTTTCCAATTTCTTTCTGGTTTTAACGCCTCCTCGACCCAGCTTCTAGTTCTCAGATGGAGGCAACATTTTACACGTCTTCCTTTCCAGTCTCGACCATATTTACGTATTCCTTTTGTTATCACTTTTGTCAACTATGCCTTCAGTGTTTACTGCCTCTAGTTGTCCTCTTATCCTATTCCTTTCCTCTATAGTCCCCCCCCAACCCTCTCTCTCTCTCTCTCTCTCTCTCTCTCTCTCTCTCTCTCTCTCTCTCTACGTGCTTTTGGGACTGGTAATATCCCAAGATGTACACAACCCAGCGGTTTCAAGGAGAGACTCACTTTCGTCATTACAGGAAAGCGCCAGCATAGAGCATCGTGAACCCCCGAGTTTCAATCTATATCCGTAGCGCTGTTGCATGGCAAGCCTATGAAGCCGTTACCTTTGAGGCTTCGAACACGCCCGAACGTCAGGTCGGGTGTGTTCGAAGCATCAAAGGTAACGATTTCACAGGCTTGCCCTGTAAAGCAATACGGGATATGGATTTATTTGAACTCGGAGTTCACGGTGTTATTGCGGTGTCTTTCTCGGGGTGGAGGGAAAGGCTCCTGTTAACTGTGTATGTGTGTGTGTGTGTGTGTGTGTGTGCTGCTTATTAACTTCCCACCTCAATGACCTTTGCCCTTGTTTTCAGACTGTTGTTCACCTCGGCGTTCACGTGCGGTAAATGGCTCCATGGAGATTCCCTATCGCTTTATCAAATTGCCAAATTGAAACACGTTTGAGGCTAAATTTCGGTTTACGGGTTGGTTCATCGAATCTGTTGCGGCCTTTGATACTTCCACTTAGTCTGTTTGTCCATGATTGCGATGGATGTAAAAGCTGTGCAAATATCGGCAAAAACCGACAAACTGGTGGCAGATCCGATATTTTTTTTTCTCAATCATTTTTACATTTTTTTTTTCTGGCGAGGTTATTGGCATCCAAGAGAGGCCACGCTATGACATAATTAAGTTTAATTAACAAATCTATCCACGGAAGCATGAATGTATAATGTCCGGAGGTGTATTATTCTAAACTATATCAGTAATTTAGGCACAACAAGGGACATTTTCAGCCCTCTGGTGAAGACGACAAAGGAAGTGTTTGTTGAGATCATACTAGGAACCGAGATAGTGGTATGTGGGAGACGAAACAAACAGTGAAATTATGACATATTACATCGTTATCTCTATATCATACTGTTTACAGGCAGTCACACGAGTGCCTGCCGAGATTTTGTGTAGAATACTGTAATCAAGGAGTATTACACGAGAGGCCACTAAGATTACGTATGTATACTCTTAACAAGGCAGTATTATAGGAGTGCCTTCTGAGATCATGTATAGATACGCACTATAATGAGGCATTATGACAAGAGTTCCCCCCTGAGATTAGATATTGCAATGAGGCAATATTACAGGAACGCCTCCTGAAATCATGTATAGTTACGGTCCTAAGGCAATATCACGGGAGCGCTTTCCGTGATCATAATGAAGGGATATCAAACTGCAGCACCCAATCTCAAAATAACATCACGTTTGATCATCTGTATCTACTCAGGCCCTGTGTAGTGAACACACACACACACACACCACACACACACACACACACACACACCACACTTACACACACATACACACACACCTCCATAACACTGAACTCCCGCCAGGATATTCCAACTGTGCCACAAGGGGGGGTTTACCTCTAACCCCTGACGCTGGGGTTAATGTTAAAAAAAAAAAAAGCAGCCACGAATCCTGAAGATGAACAGGGACTCCCTGAAGGGATAAACCCAACCAATTAAACAAGACGTAAAGATAAAACGTCCTCCACAAATTCACCGCTGACAACATGTCAGCGTCTCATGTCGCGCAACTTGTGAGCAAAAACAATATATATTGGAGAAAATGTTCATGTATGATAAAGCATTGGTAACGGGTTCACAGGTAACTGATGATCATGTCGAGATACTGCGTCAGAGTCATGAGACAACACAGGGAGAGTGGCACACACGAGGCAAATACTGAGAAACTCGTGTGAGAAAATACAGCACTTGGTGAGGTTATACAGGGAGAATACTGAGAGAGATAGTGCCTTGTATGTGACACAGCGTCACATATGACAGAAATGTGGCGAGAATCATGTTCAGAAAAAAAAGAGATGAGATTACGTATCTTCTTAGATAAGTATTCATGATTACCACAGCCATGTGTACAAACATCCCACAATCCAGCACAATCATGGGTACAAACATCCCACACACCACCACAATCATGGGTACAAACATCGCATACACCACCACAATCATGGATACAAACATCGCATACACCACCACAATCATGGATACAAACATCGCATACACCACCACAATCATGGGTACAAACATCGCATACACCACCACAATCATGGATACAAACATCGCATACATCACCACAATCATGGATACAAACATCCCACACATCACCACAATCATGGGTACAAACATCCCACACATCACCACAATCATGGATACAAACATTCCACACACCAGCACAATCATGGATACAAACATCCCACACACCTGCACAATCATGGGTACAAACATCCCACACATCACCACAATCATGGATACAAACATCCCACACATCACCACAATCATGGATACAAACATCCCACACACCACCACAATCATGGATACAAACATCCCACACATCACCACAATCATGGATACAAACATCCCACACACCACCACAATCATGGGTACAAACATCCCACACATCACCACAATCATGGATACAAACATCCCACACACCTGCACAATCATGGGTACAAACATCCCACACAACACCACAATCATGGATACAAACATCCCACACATCACCACAATCATGGGTACAAACATCCCACACACCACCACAATCATGGGTACAAACATCGCATACATCACCACAATCATGGATACAAACATCCCACACACCAGCACAATCATGGATACAAACATCCCACACAACACCACAATCATGGATACAAACATCCCACACATCACCACAATCATGGGTACAAACATCCCACACACCACCACAATCATGGGTACAAACATCGCATACATCACCACAATCATGGATACAAACATCCCACACATCACCACAATCATGGGTACAAACATCCCACACACCACCACAATCATGGGTACAAACATCGCATACATCACCACAATCATGGGTACAAACATCCCACACACCACCACAATCATGGATACAAACATCCCACACATCACCACAATCATGGATACAAACATCCCACACACCAGCACAATCATGGATACAAACATCCCACACACCAGCACAATCATGGGTATAAACAAATCTTTTATTCATGTATAATCTTCCGTGTGACAATAACACCGTCATGTGTGTTTTCGACAGGTCTGTACGCTCAGTGTTGTATAAGCCAGGTCGTGCGCCAGGAGAGAACACGTCTGACGTCGAATAACAACGATCATTCGAGAGTCTATTAAGATCATTACTCAACCTAACATAACCGTGAGACTACCCATTATTCCTACTTGAGTTATGTACAGCCTTTATTGTGAAGCACCAACCAGTAGTACCTGTGGTCCTCGTGAAGATTGGGGGGGTGGGTCTCTGTGACCGGCACTTGGCCTCTGGACCCTCTCGCACTGGCAGACCAAGAAGGAAGATCTGATCACCTGCTGTCAGCCAACGAGGGACTCGAGGAAGCTCCTTGGGAATGAAGGAAATTCCTTTGGGTTGAAGTGGAAGACGAATACAAACCCGCCCCCCCTCCATGAGGCAGGTCAAGAGCAGACGGGAATAAGATATTAATGATTTCTATTTCTATGGATGGATATCTTTTTTGCTCGGAAGTTTTAAGGTCAAGTTCTCAGACGGGAAGACTGTGGGTTATGTACACATAACCAGGGCTGTTAATCAGGAGGGATGGAGGCTTGGCCCACTTGTGCACCACGACCGTACGACCTTTGGGTAGGTCAGGTCAAAGGTCGTACCGCCGTACTGTGCAGGGCAACGTATGTCCAAAAATCACTGTGAAATATTTACAGACATCAAGTAGTCGGGCTTCATCTTCATTAGGTCATCGAGGGTCTTGAATAGTGTACGTAATAGCGGTCGTAACATTGCAAAATCATTTACAAGATGGACACTCAATACACAGGTCCTCACGGTGTATAGGGTTAGGAATGGCCCGATACTGTATAATCCGATGATCAAGAGTTGTTTTCCCCATAGTAAGCTTGGTGCCAGACATGGTAAGCTTGGTGATAACAAATGATAGCTTGATTGCAATCACGATTAACTTCGCTCCTCTCATGGTTTGCTTCGTGCTATCCATGGTTAGCTTGCTGCCTCTCATGGCTTGCTTCGTGCTATCCATGGTTAGCTTGCTGCCTCTCATGGTTTGCTTCGTGCTATCCATGGTTGGCTTGCTGCCTCTCATGGTTTGCTTCGTGCTATCCATGGTTAGCTTGCTGCCTCTCATGGCTTGCTTCGTGCTATCCATGGTTGGCTTGCTGCCTCTCATGGCTTGCTTCGTGCTATCCATGGTTGGCTTGCTGCCCCTCATGGTTTGCTTCGTGCTATCCATGGTTAGCTTGCTGCCCCTCATGGTTTGCTTCGTGCTATCCATGGTTAGCTTGCTGCCTCTCATGGCTTGCTTTGTGCTATCCATGGTTAGCTTGCTGCCCCTCATGGCCTGCTCCATGTTATCCATGGTTAGCTTGCTGCCTCTCATAGCTTGTTCCGTGCTATCCATGGTTAGCTTCGCGCCCCTCGTGGTTTGCTTCGTGCTATCCATGGTTAGCTTGCTGCCCCTCATGGTTTGCTTCGTGCTATCCATGGTTAGCTTGCTGCCTCTCATGGTTTGCTTCGTGCTATCCATGGTTAGCTTGCTGCCTCTCATGGTTTGCTTCGTGCTATCCATGGTTAGCTTGCTGCCTCTCATGGTTTGCTTCGTGCTATCCATGGTTAGCTTGCTGCCTCTCATGGTTTGCTCCATGCTATCCATGGTTAGCTTGCTGCCCCTCATGGTTTGCTTCGTGCTATCCATGGTTAGCTTGCTGCCCCTCATGGTTTGCTTCGTGCTATCCATGGTTAGCTTGCTGCCTCTCATGGTTTGCTTCGTGCTATCCATGGTTAGCTTGCTGCCTCTCATGGTTTGCTTCGTGCTATCCATGGTTAGGTTGCTGCCCCTCATGGTTTGCTCCATGCTATCCATGGTTAGCTTGCTGCCCCTCATGGTTTGCTCCATGCTATCCATGGTTAGCTTGCTGCCCCTCATGGTTTGCTCCGTGCTATCCATGGTTAGGTTGCTGCCCCTCATGGTTTGCTTCGTGCTATCCATGGTTAGCTTGCTGCCCCTCATGGTTTGCTTCGTGCTATCCATGGTTAGGTTGCTGCCCCTCATGGTTTGCTCCATGCTATCCATGGTTAGCTTGCTGCCCCTCATGGTTTGCTCCGTGCTATCCATGGTTAGGTTGCTGCCCCTCATGGTTTGCTTCGTGCTATCCATGGTTAGCTTGCTGCCCCTCATGGTTTGCTTCGTGCTATCCATGGTTAGGTTGCTGCCCCTCATGGTTTGCTCCATGCTATCCATGGTTAGCTTGCTGCCCCTCATGGTTTGCTCCGTGCTATCCATGGTTAGGTTGCTGCCCCTCATGGTTTGCTTCGTGCTATCCATGGTTAGCTTGCTGCCTCTCATGGTTTGCTTCGTGCTATCCATGGTTGGCTTGCTGCCCCTCATGGTCTGGCCACTCACCACCCTTGTTTACCACCACTTTACCCATGCCAGTCAAACCACTGGTTCCCGACGTCTCAGCCCTTCGATTAGGACGAGTTGACCCTGTGAGTACGACGGCTTGGGCCCTTATGTACGATGATCTACCCTTGAGGACAACGACTTTAGACCCTTGAGCAGGACGACTTGGGCCCTTAAGCACGACGACTTGGGCCCTTAAGCACGACGACTTGGGCCCTTAAGCACGACGACCTGGGCCCTTAAGCACGACGACTTGGGCCCTTGAGTACGAAGACTCCACCCTTTCAGTACGACAACCCAGCCCTTGAATAAAGTGACATAAGTAGCGGAACTGAATGTGAAAAGTACTGGTACTGAACGGGTTAATCACTGGTACTGAGTTCAATCACAGGTATCGAGGTTAATCACTAGTACTGAGGTTAATCACTGGCACCGAGGTTAATCACTGGTACTGAGGTTAATCACTAGCACCGAGGTTAATCACTGGTACTGAGGTTAATCACCAGTACTGAGGTTAATCACCAGTACTGAGGTTAATCACTAGTACTGAGGTTAATCACTGGCATCGAGGTTAATCACTGGTACTGAGGTTAATCACTGGTACCGAGGTTAATCACTGGTACCGAGGTTAATTACTAGTACTGAGGTTAATCACTGGTACCGAGGTTAATCACTAGTACTGAGGTTAATCACCAGTACTGAGGTTAATCACTAGTACTGAGGTTAATCACTGGTACCGAGGTTAATCACTAGTACTGAGGTTAATCACCAGTACTGAGGTTAATCACTGGTACCGAATTTAATCACAGGTTCCGAGGTTAATCACTGGTACCGAGGTTAATTACTAGTACTGAGGTTAATCGCTAGCACTGAGATTAATCACTAGTACTGAGGTTATTCACTGGTACATTTCTAGTGAGCAGCGCTGATACCTACATCCCTCCCAGTGTTTACATTAAGACGATGATGTCTTCCAACACTCACCACTGACGTCACTGTGTCTGCAACAAAGCTCTATTTATTTCCCAAATCTTGCCAGTCGCTTCACAATAACTGAGCCATTTATCATATCCCTCCCATGAGTGCTGACCTGCACAGAATCGTGTGTCACTCGCTTTTGTTTTCCATTCGCCTGTTGTTGTCTTTAACAGGCTTCAAAGCAGAAATTAAGTCGTGTTGCTGTTGAACTCGTCCGTACACGCAGAGAACATCATTCCCGTACATAACCAGTGCATGTGAAGCGGCCGGGGGAAACAACGGAAAGGTCGGAGGGGCCTGGTTGTGGATAGGGACTTGTGGCTTCGATGCGTTGAATATAAAGTGAGCGGGTGCGAACTGTCTTCATCTTTTCTCGGCGCTACCTCGCTGACGCGGGAAACGGCGGAAAATATATATATATATATATTTATATATATATATATATATATATATATATATATATATATATATATATATATGAAGTTGATCTTTATCTATACATCAGTTTTTCTGTTATATATTTTGCGCTACGCATCAACTTTCGTGCCACAGAAGAAAAATTAAAAATATTTCAGACTCGCTTAATAATTTCTCAGGGGTCGCCGGCAGAGGTCAAACTCCTCAGAACGCCGTTGTCCATACTGGGCGACACGATGACGTATGGAGGTCAGGGGAGGTCAGGTGACGCCCATGACCTCCCCCCCTCCCCCTACACCTTTACGAAGGAACTGGGCGGTGAGGTTGACAGTCTCGCTGTGACTGATGCGCGTCTCTCTCATGTATGTATACAAGTCTGACCCCGCCGCCTGGATGAGGGCAGCGCCTGCCTGGTCCTGTGGTGGGCCATACGGGCAACGGAGACCGACCTATGTACGAGATCAGGTACAGTGTCGGGCAACCCACATAACGAAAATGAGCGCATGTAATAATAACAATAATAATAATAATGATAATAATAATAATAATAATAATAATAATAATAATAATAATAATAATAATAAACTTGGCCACGGCTTGAAAATCCACAGTAAATACGTACAACAAGAGACATATGGTATTCATAAGAGGTGGGGTTGTGTGTCAAACAGAGTAGCGACAACAGATAAAACGGCGGAGGCTTAATAAATACAACCAACTGTTCTTTACTGATGGGTGTTCACAACGGCTGGGAACGGGGGATGGTCTGGGCCAGCGGGGCGTTGCACGATGCACTCTGGTGGGCGCCTGGTTAACAATTTGTTCACTACAGGGAGAGTCATACACTTGCATGGCTACAACACTTCCCCCTTCTATACATGTACCATATCTTTATTTTTATATGTATATAGACATACACACGTACACACCCCAGACTAAATCAAGGTGTTTATCCATTGACCAACTCCGACGATGGGAGGATAAACAGCTGAGAGTGGCTGTGGGAAGACTGTCAAACCCAGGATTCGAGCCTAGGTCGGGGCCATACGTGAAATCATGGTCAGCGACGCTAACCACTGCGCCACGGAAACCCGTGTGTGTGTGCGTGTGTGTGTGTGTGTGTGTGTGTGTGTTTTATGAGAAGACAGTTTTACACGTGTTGTCTCGTCTCTTAGCTTTGTATATAAGTGCATGTCTTTATTCCTAAATGAATGTAAGAAAACACACACACACACACACACACACACACACACACACACACACACATACAAACAAACACCAACCAAAGCTTCGTGTGTATGTGTGTGTGTGTGTGTGTGTGTGTGTGTGTGTGTGTGTATGAACCAAATGAGTGTCAGTAAGGCACGTCACTGATGCAGTACCTGCAGTGAATAATATCCCACGGTATCATAGCCATGTTCAAAACAATAAAAAATAGAGTTAATGAAGAACAGCATTGCATTTTCAAATAATTTTTTCCCCTCCATCTAGTGAAGGCTTGACCCAGTCCGAAAAGATTAATCTGTTTCATTACCACAGAAAAAAAAAGAGAAAAAAAAAAAGATGAGGATACACAACTTCCAACTTCCATGACCATGATGATAATTTTACACTCAGGGCAAAATGCGAGTGCGGAAATTTACATAACTGAATATGTTTGGCCTGCAATATTGGATGTTTGACCAGCAGTGACAACATTAAGTAAGGATGGGTGTCTGCATGCGTCAGGGGCAACGCTTGTGTCGTTCTTAGCTCGCACGACACACACACAAGTACCACCGCAATATGTGGGCGCGTGTTTGGACGTTTTTTTTTTTTTCGAGTAACTGCTTCACAGAGAGAGAGAGAGAGAGAGAGAGAGAGAGTGTGTGTGTGAGTTCTACCCACCCTCTCTCCCATACCCGCCGCCTGCTGTGCTACAATCTGTAAACAAAGACTTTCCTCATGTTTTTCATAGCACCTGACCTTCGAGTTGTGAGAGTCATGTGTACCATTTTTGTCACATTACTTTCCACTGAAGACGTAATCAACGAAAGAGCTCGCACACACACACACACACACACATCAGGTGTTACCGAGATTCGCTTGCAAGAGCCTACATCGCGAGGGAAAGAAATCACTTTTGGCGAGGCTGTCAAAGAAATTCTCGTAACAATGGAAGTAGCGCCTTAAGCTGCAGCAACTTTAGAAACAGATCCTTGGGTAATCATATATATATATATATATATATATATATATATATATATATATATATATATATATATATATATGGGTATGTTTGAAGGAATAGTAGTTCCAACAATGTTGTATGGTTGCGGGGCGTGGGCTATGGATAGAGTTGTGCGCAGGAGGGTGGATGTGCTGGAAATGAGATGTTTGAGGACAATGTGTGGTGTGAGGTGGTTTGATCGAGTAAGAAACGTAAGGGTAAGAGAGACGTGTGGAAATAAAAAGAGCGTGGTTGAGAGAGCAGAAGAGGGTGTTTTGAAATGGTTTGGGCACATGGAGAGAATGAGTGAGGAAAGATTGACCAAGAGGATATATGTGTCGGAGGTGGATGGAACGAGGAGAAGTGGGAGACCAAATTGGAGGTGGAAAGATGGAGTGAAAAAGATTTTGTGTGATCGGGGCCTGAACATGCAGGAGGGTGAAAAGAGGGCAAGGAATAGAGTGAATTGGATCGATGTGGTATACCGGGGTTGACGTGCTGTCAGTGGATTGAATGAGGGCATGTGAAGCGTCTGGGGTAAACCATGGAAAGTTGTGTGGGGCCTGGATGTGGAAAGGGAACTGTGGTTTCGGGCATTATTGTATGACAGCTAGAGACTGAGTGTGAACGAATGGGGCCTTTGTTGTCTTTTCCTAGTGCTACCTCGCACACATGAGGGGGGAGGGGGATGGTATTCCATGTGTGGCGAGGTGGCGATGGGAATGAATAAAGGCAGACAGTGTGAATTGTGTGCATGGGTATATATGTATGTGTCTGTGTGTGCATATATATGTGTACACTGAGATGTATAGGTATGTATATTTGCGTGTGTGGACGTGTATGTATATACATTGTGTATGGGGGTGGGTTGGGCCATTTCTTTCGTCTGTTTCCTTGCGCTACCTCGCAAACGCGGGAGACAGCGACAAAGCAAAATAAATAAATATAAATAAATATATATATATATATATATATATATATATATATATATATATATATATATATATATATACACAAATATATATTTATCTATTTACTTATTTTGCTTTGTCGCTGTCTCCCGTGTTAGCAAAGTAGCGAAAGGAAACAGACGAAACAATGGCCCAACCCACCCACATACGCATGTATATACATACACGTCCACACACGCAAATATACATACCTATGCATCTCAACGTATACATATATATACACGCACAGACATATACATATATACACATGTACATAATTCATACTGTTTGCCTTTATTCATTCCCATCGCCACCCCGGCACACATGATATAACAACCCCCTCCCCCCTCATGTGCGCGAGGTAGCGCTAAGAAAAGACAACAAAGTCCACTTTCGTTCACACTCAGTCTCTAGCTGTCATGTAATAATGCACCGAAACCACATACTTGCTGCGTTCATCCATTTCTGTCGCCACCCCGCCACACACGAAATAGCATTCCCCTCACCCCCCTCCAGCGAAGCAGCGCCAGGAACAGACAAAAAAGGCCACATTCGTTCATACTCAGTCTCTAACACTCATATGTAATGCACCGAAACCACAGCTCCCTTTTCACATCCAGGCCCCACAGACCTTTCCATGGTTTACACCAGACGCTTCACATGCCCTGGTTCAATCCATTGACAGCACGTCGACCCTGGTATACTACATCGTTCCAATTCACCCTCTCGTTTCTTTTTAATTTACCAAAAGAAGGAACAGAGAAGAGGGTCAAATGAGGATATTCCCCTCAAAGGCTCAGTCCTCTGTTTTTAACGATACCTCGCCAACGCGGGAAATGGCGAATAGCATGGAAAAAAATATTATATATATATATATATATATATATATATATATATATATATATATATATATATATATATATATAGCTGAGTATGAGTGGGAGTTTGTTTGCATTCTATATGAAGAATAATAAAATACACATCAAACAGAATGTCAAACAAATATTTTTTGTTGCCCTAATAAAAATGAAATGACTTTGCTGGCGTGTTATTGTTACACATTCTCTCTCTCTCTCTCTCTCTCTCTCTCTCTCTCTCTCTCTCTCAGCAGCGTGATTTATGGCCTAATCTACTTAGTCTTTGTTCATACATCAGGTGGATAATAATCACTCGCACACAGGGCCCCACCTCGGGATCATGTCGCGCACTGATGGTGTGGGGCGGGCACGCTGGCCGGACCCTGGCTATGCCAGAGCGTTCTTCCATCTCTTGCCTTACCCTGTACACCTCCGTAGCTCTGGCCGCTGCCTGCTTGACTGACGCCTCTCTCTCTCTCTCTCTCTCTCTCTCTCTCTCTCTCTCTCTCTCTCTCTCTCTCTCTCTCTCTCCTCTCGTCATTCTCACTCCCATTTTCTTTCTCTCTGCCTTCCATCTCTCTTTGGTTCTTTCGTTTCTTCCTCTAACTTTCTCTCTTCCTCTTTCTTGTGGTCACCGTCAGTAAGTACTTGAAACACATCAAAATCC
Source organism: Panulirus ornatus (assembly GCF_036320965.1). Taxonomy (NCBI): domain Eukaryota; kingdom Metazoa; phylum Arthropoda; class Malacostraca; order Decapoda; family Palinuridae; genus Panulirus; species Panulirus ornatus. The sequence continues at coordinate 32,372,256 of NC_092230.1, forward strand.
TACAGCTGCCGCTCACACAGAAAACGTAGAATGAGAATTAATTTGAGAGTTGATAAAGAGAAGCTTTAGTAAGACCTCATCTTTGGTATATATATGTAATCGTTTTACACCATATTAAAAACCTATAACTTGCTAGTAATAATATATATATATATATATATATATATATATATATATATATATATATATATATATATATATATATATATATTGACGCATCATGGGCCACCCGGGGTCTATCGAATAAGTTCGAATCCTGTTTGTGGCAGTTGGTCCACAGTCAACCCAGCTGTTCATCCTCCCGTTAAAATTGGCCGACATATTCGGTACCTGGCTTAGGGTATCCAGTTGCCCGTAAGGTCTCAGTTAACCCAATATATATATATATATATATATATATATATATATATATATATATATATATATATATATATATTATCCCTGGGGATAGGGGAGAAAGAATACTTCCCACGTATTCCCTGCGTGTCGTAGAAGGCGACTAAAAGGGGAGGGAGCGGGGGGCTGGAAATCCTCCCCTCTCAATTTTTTTTTAATTTTCCAAAAGAAGGAACAGAGAAGGGGGCCAGGTGAGGATATTCCCTCAGTGGCCCAGTTCTCTGTTCTTAACGCTACCTCGCTAACGCGGGAAATGGCGAATAGTTTGAAAAAAAAAAAAAAAAAAAATATATATATATATATATATATATATATATATATATATATATATATATATATATATATATATATATATAATGTAAGGGTAAGAGAGATGTGTGGAAATAAAAAGAGCGTGGTTGAGAGAGCAGAAGAGGGTGTTTTGAAATGGTTTGGGCACATGGAGAGAATGAGTGAGGAAAGATTGACCAAGAGGATATACGTGTCGGAGGTGGAGGGAACGAGGAGAAGTGGGAGACCAAATTGGAGGTGGAAAGATGGAGTGAAAAAGATTTTGTGTGATCGGGGCCTGAACATGCAGGAGGGTGAAAGGAGGGCAAGGAATAGAGTGAATTGGATCGAGGTGGTATATCGGGGTTGACGTGCTGTCAGTGGATTGAATCAGGGCATGTGAAGCGTCTGGGGTAAACCATGGAAAGTTGTGTGGGGCCTGGATGTGGAAAGGGAGCTGTGGTTTTCGGGCATTATTGCATGACAGCTAGAGACTGAGTGTGAACGAATGGGGCCTTTGTTGTCTTTTCCTAGTGCTACCTCGCACACACGAGGGGGGAGGGGAATGGTATTCCATGTGTGGCGAGGTGACGATGGGAATGAATAAAGGCAGACAGTGTGAATTGTGTGCATGGGTATATACGTATGTGTCTGTGTGTGTATATATATGTGTACATTGAGATGTATAGGTATGTATATTTGCGTGTGTGGACGTGTATGTATATACATTGTGTATAGGGGTGGGTTGGGCCATTTCTTTCGTCTGTTTCCTTGCGCTACCTCGCAAACGCGGGAGACAGCGACAAAGCAAAATAAATAAATGAAAAATATATATATATATATATATATATATATATATATATATATATATATATATATATATATATATATATACTGTAGTAAATCACATACACACGTCAAGCTCTGATAATTAAAGTTGCTAGAAAAATAAATGCGGAAGCTCCAAGGTTCCGTGTCTGTTTCCACAGCAAGTATATATATATATATATATATATATATATATATATATATATATATATATATATATATATATATATATATATATATATATGAAACAAAAGTGTGTGTGTGTGTGTGTGTGTGTGTGTGTGTGTGTGTGTGTGTGTAATCAACAAATAAAATACTACCAGTCACTATAATAACACTGCACTAACTTTAACACAATTATAAAACAAGACTCAACTATGATAACTGTATTACCTTGATGGAAACATCCGCTTACAACTTACATTTCCTTTTGCCATGAAAGTCTCCACTCCCGGAGGTACAGACCCCCATCGAGGCCAGACCATTGTAGAAAACGGGAGGACGGGAGTGGGGATAGGGGGAACACAGCAGGGGAAAAAAAGAGAAAAGATATATATAGTCAGGGAGCTCTAGAGGCACAAAGAAGAAGAGGCGAGAGAGAAAGTGCAAAGACAAAGATGCAAATAAGAAGCATGTGTGTGTGTGTGTGTGTGTGTGTGTGTGTGTGTGTGTGTGTAAGGTAGGTGGTTGGTGGCGGTGTGGTAGGTGGTATTAGACCAGTCCGGCAGGTTAGCTTTAATGAGGCAGAAGGTAAGGCCACCTCACCGGAGCTGTTCATTCTTTTCAAGCTAACGAGATGACGTGCCCCCTGATCTGTGCTCTGGTCATGGAACAGTTGATTATGCTTCACCTCTGGTCGTCCAGGTCAACAGTTATCATCTCTGCCATGTGTCCAGCACACACACACACACACACACACACACACACACACACACATATACATATATATACATTTCTTTCTTTCAAACTATTCGCCATTTCCCGCGTTAGCGAGGTAGCGTTAAGAACAGAGAACTGGGCCTTTGAGGGAATATCCTCACCTGGCCCCCTTCTCTGTTCCTTCTTTTGGAAAATTAAAAAAAAATAATGAGAGGAGGATTTCCAGCCCCCCGCTCCCTCCCCTTTTAGTCGCCTTCTACGACACGCAGGGAATATATATATATATATATATATATATATATATATATATATATCTTTCAGCACAGTCTTGACCTTTTCCTGGAAGAGGCTGCTGAACACAGCCACGAAATTATTCAAAAGATGCCGAAAGAATTTTCTACCAACAAAGTTTAGCGGCGGGACGAAAGCTGGACCAGGTATATATGCCAGCGTCTGTCCGTCCGTGTGTGTGTGTGTGTGTGTGTGTGTGTGTGGCAGCTGTGAGGGGAGCGGGATGAAGGTAAGGGCTGGTGGGTTGGGGGTGAAGGTGAGGGCTGGGGAAGGCATCACCAGGAGTCGTATTAAAGATTCATGTTTTGATCTGGCTGGCGGTCAATAGTGGAGGTCGTACCTGCCACGCCACGACTGGAGGAAAGCTAGGCTTGCCTGTGTACACCTGCTCTGTGTGTGTGTGTGTGTGTGTGTGTGTGTGTGTGCCTATATCATGCCTCCTGAAAATCTCGATTCTTTAATTCACGTTAAAGTTGACATCCTCACCAGCTGAAGACATCCACAGGACCACCAGCTGCTGCACAGCCCCGGCCTCAGTCACGCCCACCCCACCAGGTGACGTCACTGGAGGGATACGCCCACCCAACCTGATGACGTCATTGGGGGGGGGGACACGCCCATCCCACCAAGTGACATCACTGGAGTGACACTTCACATGTTCTATAAACCCCCCACCCCCCCACTTCAGCACGACGCGAAGGTACGGTCCTTAAGTACGACGGTGCGTTACGTCAGCACGACGGGACGAGCACGAAGCGGTACCATTGTTCAGTATGACTTGAAGGTCATGGAAGATGACCGTTCAACCCTTGAACGGGACAGTACGGTTGTAATCAAGGGTAGTGCCGTCGTGATCAAGGTGTTCAGCAGATCTCGAAAGCCATGAGTAAGTCCACTGAAGCAGTCTGACCACCTCATCATCGTGTGCGACCCGCGTCCTTCAATCGTGCGCCTGTCAATCCAGTGGTTGTGTGCGAGTCAAGTTACTCCTGCGTCAGGAGAGGCGGGCCCCAGTGTCCACCCTCAGGGAGTTAGTTCAATTTCAGGTCTTCATGGAAAGTAATGGAAATATCTATAAAAGGTGAAAAGCTCAGACATATCTTCAAAAGAGAGTTAAAAAAAAAAATCAAAACCATAAGATGAAGTCGAAAGATAATGTCGTGGAAGAGAAAAGTAAGGTCACTTTTTTTTTTTTACTTGTCCAAAATTTTTTCTTTAAGAATTAAGAAATTAATTATAGTTTTCCAGAAAGTGGAATAAGGTCACAGTGTGAAGTGAACCAGTCCCGTACGTGTCCCTAACAGGGTTAATCGATTGTTATGTACGAAAATATTCTCCCCAAGACTTACCTACATCAACAGCCTTAGCAAATTCCATGAATACATTGCACCGTGTTTACCCGGAGCGTTGGAGAGATCTACACTGGCAAACATACAAAGACAAATGAGGCAATATATTCTTGTTTTTCTTCTTCAAACTTGTTCGCAGTTTCTCGCCCGAGAGATAACATCCTCGCTTGGCTTGTTCTTCAGTTCCTTCTGGACACACAAAATACAGGAGGGGAGGATTTCAGCACTCAAGCCCCCGCCCGACCCTCTCGATCGCCTTCTTCCACACACGCAGGAGATCCGTGACCAACATTCTTTCTCCCCAGTCGCCACGGATATGAATACTAAATGACAGTGGGAACCTAACGATAATGAATTCTAATGGGAATTTCTTTTTTTTTCGCCTGACTGAAAAAAAAAAAGATGGATCGCTTTATTCACTCACCAGGCTACAGGGGCGACCTCCTCGACCCTGTCTGTCTTACGGAGGTAACGACCCCGTCCAGTGGAATGTTACAAGACCCTGGCAGGGAGCAGCAGGGTCTCAAGCGGTCCCCCTGGTGGGTCAACCTGTTGAGCTGGCTGCCTCTGTGTGTGTGTGTGTGTGTGTGTGTGTGTGTGTGTGTGTGTGTGCCGAGTCTTTTCCTGGCCTTGCAGCCGTCTCTCTCTCTCTCTCTCTCTGAGCGCGTCGGGTGTACGAGATCGCAGTCCATATCTCGGGGAATCCTTTCTCTAAGCGAACTCTCGACCCGTGTCTTGATCGAGTTTCCCCCTACACCTCACTCCTTCATGTAAGTTTCCTGTCATTTCCTCTTACCCGTTTATGTAGCATTGCTGTTTCTGCTCTACAACCGTTGAAGGTAATAACACATCTACACATCTCTAAGTTACGTATCTACCTGTTGACCACCCCCGGCCCCCTTAAAAATAATAATTCCAATTCTTTATTGGATTCGTTTTTCTTTCCCGAGGATTTCTTCCTTATATGCAGACATCTTACCGCCCAGCCCCTGCCCTATATAAAGGCACCACCCACGCCAGGAAAACCCTCGTACATAAATGATCATTATCGTACTACTTCTTAGGAGGCTAAAAGACAAGCTTGTTTATGTCCAGGGCGGCGTGGCTCACTCCCTGCTGACCTGGGCTGACCTGAGCGACTAATGGGTCAATCGTCAGGTTGTAGCGACGTTATCTGCACCAGCCATGATGGTAATCGGCTTTGGGAGGGAGGCGGTCCCCAGCGGAATGTGGGCGGACGCCTTACCTCCTGCACCCGGGGCTTGGTTAGCATAGATAATGACCATCTTGATACTGGGCTCAAGGAACGGCTCTACCTAGATAGCCATCTCTCTCTCTCTCTCTCTCTCTCTCTCTCTCTCTCTCTCTCTCTCTCTCTCTCTCTCTCTCTCTCATGGTTCACGGCCTTACCCCTCTCTCCTTCCCTCCACAATGGGGCTTCCCTCCACATCAGTCCTGTGGTCAGTTCCTTTCATTAAATATTCAGGTTTCGCACTATCACCTGCCGCTTCTCCTCCCTTTCCTCTCCGTCCTCTTCCTCTCCTCTTTGTCCTCTTTTCTTCCTTTCTATCTTCTTCCTTCCCTCGCTGTCCTCTTTCCTTCCTCTCCGTCCTCTTTCCTTCCTCTCCGTCCTCTTCCCTTCCTCTCCGTCCTCTTCCCTTCCTCTCTGTCCTCTTCCCTTCCTCTCCGTCCTCTTCCCTTCCTCTCCGTCCTCTTCCCTTCCTCTCCGTCCTCTTCCCTTCCTCTCCGTCCTCTTCCCATCCTCTCCGTCCTCTTCCCTTCCTCTCCGTCCTCTCCTTCCTCTCCTCCTCTTCCTTCCTCTCCGTCCTCTTCCTCCTCTCGTCCTCTTCCTTCTCTCCGTCCTCTTCCCATCCCTGTCCTCCCTCCTTGTTCCCTCCCCCTCTCCTCTCCTCCTGTCTTACCGTTTTCACTCTTGTCACTCACTCATCCTCTTCGATATGAGGCTGTCACCATGAATGCGTGGCCCTCACGGACGGTACGTAGGTGTCACGAACGATACGTGGGTGTCACGAACGTACGTGGGTGTCACGAACGGTACGTGGGTGTCACGAACGGTACGTGGGTGTCACGAACGGTACGTGGGTGTCACGAACGGTACGTGGGTGTCACGAACGGTACGTGGGTGTCACGAACGTACGTGGGTGTCACGAAAGGTACGTGGGCGTCACGAACAATACGTGGTTGTTAAGTACAGCGCACGGTTGCGCCAAGGGGTACGTGGTCGCCGGGAAAGGTCCGTGGCTATCGAAGAGTACGTGACTGCACCAATTAGTACGTGATAGCCGGGCGGCGAGGGTTGCCGTGGCCAGGAGGCCGAGGGGTGGGTGTGGGTGTGGGTGTGGGTGTGGGGGGCTGGCCGGCCTGCATGGGTAATGAAGGCTTAAACATTCCCTTTGTGAGGCAGGCATAATGATGGACCCCCCCTCCCCCCAAACACACCCCCAATCCCCCACCCGGCCAACCTCTAGACTTCTTATAATGAGACGGGTGTAGGCGTGGTCACGACACCATGTGGGCGTGGTCACGACACCTCCTGGGCGTGGATAAGACATTATGTGGGCGTGGTCGTGAAAGATTGTGGGCGTGGTCTGACAGTTTGTGGGGTGTGGTTAGAACAGCGTGTGGGTGTGGTAATGATAGATTGTGGGCGTGGTCTGACAGCATGAGGGGGTGTGGTTAGGACAACACATGGGCGTGGTCAGTACAGCATGTGGGCGTGATATGACACTATGCAGGCGTGGTTAAGAAAACATGAGGATGTGGTCAGGGAACATGAGGATGTGATCAGGGAACATGAGGATGTGGTCAGGGAACATGAGGATGTGGTCAGGGAACATGAGGATGTGGTCAGGGAACATGAGGATGTGGTCAGGGAACATGAGGATGTGATCAGGGAACATGAGGATGTGGTCAGGGAACATGAGGATGTGGTCAGGGAACATGAGGATGTGGTCAGGGAACATGAGGGTGTGGTAAAGACAACATAAGGATGTGGTCATGAAACATGAGGGCGTGATCAGGACAAGGTATGTTGGGGTATGTAGCCACGACATCATAATGGCCGGGATATACCAACATGGGCCTGTGGTCAGAGACCAACTTGGCCACTCCAGTTTTGCTTTGTTGCTGAGAACGACACAACTGAAGAGGTCAAGCTGGGGGCCAGGTAGGCTTGAGGTCGAGCTGGGGGCCAGGTAGGCTTGAGGTCAAGCTGGGGGCCAGGCAGGCTTGAGGTCAAGCTGGGGGACCAGGCAGGCTTGGAGGTCAAGCTGGGGGCCAGGCAGGCTTGAGGTCAAGCTAGGGGCCAGGCAGGCTTGGAGGTCAAGCTGGGGGCCAGGCAGGCTCGGAGGTCAAGCTAGGGGCCAGGCAGGCTCGGAGGTCAAGCTGGGGGCCAGGTAGGCTTGAGGTCAAGCTGGGGGCCAGGCAGGCTCGGAGGTCAAGCTAGGGGCCAGGCAGGCTCGGAGGTCAAGCTGGGGGCCAGGCAGGCTCGGAGGTCAAGCTAGGGGCCAGGCAGGCTTGAGGACAAGCTGGGGACCAGGCAGGCTTGGAGGTCAAGCTGGGGGCCAGGTAGGCTTGGCGGTCAAGCTGGGGGCAATGCAGGCTTGGAGGTCAAGCTGGGGGCCAGGCAGGCTTGAGGTCAAGCTAGGGGCCAGGCAGGCTTGGAGGTCAAGCTGGGGGCCAGGTAGGCTTGAGGTCAAGCTAGGGGCCAGGCAGGCTCGGAGGTCAAGCTGGGGGCCAGGCAGGCTTGAGGTCAAGCTAGGGGCCAGGCAGGCTTGGAGGTCAAGCTGGGGGCCAGGTAGGCTTGAGGTCAAGCTGGGGGCAATGCAGGCTTGGAGGTCAAGCTGGGGGCCAGGCAGGCTTGAGGTCAAGCTGGGGGCAATGCAGGCTTGGAGGTCAAGCTGGGGGCCAGGCAGGCTCGGAGGTCAAGCTGGGGGCCAGGCAGGCTTGAGGACAAGCTGGGGACCAGGCAGGCTTGGAGGTCAAGCTGGGGGCCAGGTAGGCTTGGAGGTCAAGCTGGGGGCCAGGTAGGCTGGGACCAAGCTGAGAGGCTAGGCTTGGGCGGGCCAGGCTAGGAGGCGCAGGGTGATAAGAGGGGTTGGGGAAAGGGTGAGGGAGGGCTGGCAGGCTGGGGGGGCGGCAGACAGAACACATTACAGGCCAGTGTGAGCTCCTCCTCACACTGGGTAAACACCATTAGCTCCCTCGATGGACTTTTTATGCACAACAAAACCCAGGGAAGCGGAGGCCGTGCTTGCTGGGATCCCAAGCTGGCTCGATACCTGGGGCTCACGGGGATTCCCCCCCCTCCACCACCACCACCACGTATCCCAGAAAAATACTGGAATTATGCAGAGAAACGACCTGTTTACCCAGTAAATTCAAGGGTGGTAACTGTCTTCTATATATCACACATGATGCCCATGGTAAGACGACCCCGGGGGGAGTGTTTGGGGGGGGGGGGAGACTAGTGCCATTTTCTTTTTTTAGGTGAGACTTCACGGGCCACTAATCAAGGCCATCCCATTAACGCTATATATATATATATATATATATATATATATATATATATATATATATATATATATATATATATATATATATATCCTAGCCTGAGCAAGGTACCAATTTCATAGACCTACCCCCGAGGTGGATGAACAGCTGGGTTGACTGTGGACCGCCTGCCACTACCAGGATTCGAACCTATGCGCTCGACCCTGGACGGGCCGTGAATGTGTCAAGGTTAGGAACGCTTAACCGCTCACTTTTCGATAGGTTTTACAGGTAAGGCCAACCAACTCTTGCTACAGCAGCTCTACTTTAGGAAATGGTTACAGACGGCGTACACTTTCTTCGTACAGGTGTACATGGCTGCAAGGCAACGCGGAATGGTCATGGGGAGAGCTTAACACGCTTCTCATAAAATCTATATAGAACTATACTCGTTTCCTTGCCTCGTATAGTGGTTATAGAGAAAACTGTCACAGTGCGTGCTGGTGACACGGAGTTATTCATTCTTTGTATGAATATAACAGAGAGATATATATTATCGTGTTATGGGTAAAAGGTGCTCTCATACTTTTATGGCAATTTTTCCCTACATCTGCATCTAATCCTTTTTATGGTATATGTTTACCAAATGGCGTCCTAGCTACGTCTCTTCTTTATATATCAACTGACTGTTATATTTCTCTCTTGTGTCTCCCCTGATGATGTGATTATTACATGAAAGTGCACTTGGGAACTTATCGTGTTTCATTTTCCCCGTGGTCTCTTGGGAATATATATATATATATATATATATATATATATATATATATATATATATATATATATATATATATATATATAAATTACGACAATGAAAAACGTATGATTATAGCTATTACAGTTTTGCCTCGTCTTCAGTGCGAGGCATCAAAACGGCGTCTTGTGTGGACGTGAGCGAGCGGCTGTGGCAACTTAATAATCCTTCCCTGGGTCTAGCTGTGAGGTAGCTTACAATCCACGTTGGACTGCACTTCTGCGTGGGTCTAAACTGCCGATAAATCATGACCGAATTATGGTCAAAACCCGTTCCAACCTCATGCTGTTTCAAAAGAGAAGAGAGCGAAAGAATGAAAAATAATTTTCCACGACTGGACCGTTTTCCCTCGCTCTCCGTTTAAGTCGTTGCAGCCGTGTTGACACCGTCTGCATGTGTCGGCAGTCCGTGATGAGGGAGGCGAGCTTTCTGGGGCTTACTTCTCGATCCTACATCAGATTTTGAGGTTTGTGTTTAGAATGACCGCTGTGGACGTGTATGCATGCCATCCTACAAGGAGTCCTGCCAGCTCTCTCACAGTGAACGTCATATATATATATATATATATATATATATATATATATATATATATATATATATATATATATATATATATATCCTGGTTGATTCACATGCCCTGATTTAGTCCATCGATGGGACTTGCTGTCAATGGACTAAACCAAAGCACGTGAAACGTCCGGGGTAAACCATGGAAAGGTCGGTGGGGCCTGGGACGTGGATAGGGAGATGTGGTTGCGGTGCATTACACATGAAAGCTCGAGTACGGATGTAAAAAAAAAAAAATGTAAAGATCATTTATGGAAAGGAGTAAGAGAGCACATGAGAGGTCGAAACCATGAGGAACACCAATGTGTGCAGGAAAAGAGGAGGAAGTCAGTGTCTCAAGCAACGCTTACTACAGTGGACTGGCCAGAGAGGAAGCAATGATTTAGAGAACGGAGTGAAGCAGATGAACCTAAGGAAATGGGGTTTAGAGACCAAAGGCTTACGGCACACCCTGTCAAATGCTATGGAGACGTCGAGACCCAAGCCAAAAGTTTTACCAAAGGTCCTGAGAGAGAGGAGAGTAGATGTGAGGAGACCAGATGTGAGTAACATGACAAGATCACCAGTTAAGTAGCACTGCGAAATCCATATACTGGTGACCTGTGACAAGAGGATGATTTTTCTAAGTCTCTGAGGAAGCGAGAGGTCTGAAGGGATGTAGACTGAAGTCAACGGAAGTGCGAGTAATGAGGCGATAGCTGGAAGGGTTAGAAAGGACTCCTTTCTCAAGGATGGGCTACACAAGGGAATGCTTCCAGGCGGAAGGAAAAATTTGGATTTTAAGACAAGCGAAACAGGCGATCAAGAATCAGAGCTGGCTCAGAGGAACATTCCCACAAGACTTGAGGAAGTATGTCACCTGGTCCATACGCTCAGTCCACCTGGAACTGGGCGAGGAAGAGCACTTGGAAGACACTGCGTGTGGGGAAATACTAGGGATGGCATCGTCTGCTATACATGCATGACGCTGGGCTGATTAAAAACTTTCTTCATCTCAATGTTATTGAAAAATATACGTGCACGCCCGTTATTCTAGGCTACAACACCTAACTGTCATGGAGATGTATAACTACATCACCTAATGGTTACAGAAAGCATCGCCCAGTAGTTTGAGAGCCATACTTGAACAGCCTAATGACTACCAAAAGCTACAATTGCATCGCAGAGCGGCTATGAAGAGTTTGGTCAACACACACAGCCATCGCGTTATACTATGAAGAAGTACACGCGCTTTGGATATATACCGTGGCTTTGGGGCGCCGTGCTCCCTCCCATCAGGGACATGCGTAGTGCGCTATATGTTTACCAACTAGTCATACAAAACCCAAATCCTCTGAAGAAGATGAGACAAGAGACAAGCAAACTTACCATCTTAATCACGATAACTGAACTCATTCGAGAGATAAGCGAACTTGCTCATACTGTATCACAATAACCAAAATGATAACCGAAGCTTCCTCGAGATAATCAATTACGCTTGGACAAGATAACGTTAAGTGCTCGATAAAGACAATGGTACTCATTTGATAAAGATGTCAATAGGTGTTGGTGAAGATAACGACAGATATCACTAAGATAATATTCGTTATCTAAGTAAGTGCTTCGACTTGTGTAACATAAATAACCTGACGTTACTCTTCCCTGTAGTCACTGTGGGGAGATAATCCCAGTGGCCCAAGATAAGTAAAAGATAACCAACTGTTTGACGAAGAGTAAGAGCCGGGTAAGGAGGAGTCCCGGCGCAGGTGTCTGGGAGTTCCATCATCCCCAGGCGCGTCCCATGGAAAGCAAAACTAAAGGAGGATAACATTCGAACTAGTAATATATCGACTTTCGCCTGTAGCGCGGGACTCCTTAGATCCTATACTCCTTTGGCTACACCAACAAAGGATGAAAATAGAGTTACTTTTAAATGACGCTCGCCTCTAATACAGTGTAACCGAGAACTTAAAGTCTTACAACAAGAACAGAGATTAATAATTTGCACTGTTGCCATTTCTTTTATTCCTACCACCTACACCTGCCTCTCATACCTGACTTATATTTGTTTCATGTCAAAAAGAAAGCACAAACACGAAATATCTTTGAGGCGAATAATCGACATCATTCTTACACGAAAATAAAAACCTTAAATAAATAGATCCTCCGCCTTATGTAGCGTGTTTACAATCACAAGGAAAAACAAGAGGGAAGTGGCCTGACCCCCAGCACGGGTCAGGTCAGCAGGGGTCAGCGGGACCTGACCTCACCGCCCACCGTCTGTGCTCGTCTTCCTACACTGTATTCTCTGATGAGCGAATGTGGAGGTGGGCAGGAAGTAGAGACTAGTGCGAATCAAAACTTCAAACATCACATCCAGATGAACACTACACCTACGTGTGCTTCACAATCACAACCCACCACAACATTCAACGTACACAGAGCTATGACAACATTGCAATGGAAATCAATGGAAAAAGAAGATATATTTTGCTCTACACTAGATTTAGAGGGAGATCATCTATACTGACACGAGTCCTCAACACAGCGATGACAGAGAGAGAGAGAGAGAGAGAGAGAGAGAGAGAGAGAGAGAGAGAGAGAGAGAGAGAGAGAGAGAGAGAGAGGGGTAACAGATGACGTGATGAATACTGTTCTATGTATACCGCATATTGTCATTACATGCATGTATCGTGCATGTAACGACAATACTGCACTATGTATCGTGCATGTAACGACAATACTGCACTATGTATCGTGCATGTAACGACAACACTGCACTATGTATCGTGCATGTAACGACAATACTGCACTATGTATCGTGCATGTAATGACAATACTGCACTATGTATCGTGCATGTAACGACAATACTGCACTATGTATCGTGCATGTAACGACAACACTGCACTATGTATCGTGCATGTAATGACAATACTGCACTATGTATCGTGCATGTAATGACAATACTGCACTATGTATCGTGCATGTAACGACAATACTGCACTATGTATCGTGCATGTAACGACAATACTGCACTATGTATCGTGCATGTAACGACAATACTGCACTATGTATCGTGCATGTAATGACAATACTGCACTATGTATCGTGCATGTAATGACAACACTGCACTATGTATCGTGCATGTAACGACAATACTGCACTATGTATCGTGCATGTAATGACAATACTGCACTATGTATCGTGCATGTAACGACAATACTGCACTATGTATCGTGCATGTAACGACAACACTGCACTATGTATCGTGCATGTAATGACAATACTGCACTATGTATCGTGCAAGTAATGACAATACTGCACTATGTATCGTGCATGTAACGACAATACTGCACTATGTATCGTGCATGTAACGACAATACTGCACTATGTATCGTGCTTGTAACGACAATACTGCACTATGTATCGTGCATGTAATGACAATACTGCACTATGTATCGTGCATGTAATGTTCCGCCTCGGCATCCGTACATGACGGAGTGGAGTCAACAGAGGTCCTACACATAAGCTCCCCTTACGATAACTTTAAAACTTGACCCGCCTGACCTACACCGCGGTGCTAGTTCACTTTTTTCTTTTCTACAGGTATTCCCCTTGGCTTCTGCTCCCGAGAGCTGGCTGCTTGTGTGCCCCCATCACTAGCTAGACCACACATCACTCGACAAGCTGCTGCGTCGCATGATTACTGTGCGGCAGTTGGCAACTCAGGGGTGGGCCGTTCTGATCACCGTTTCTTTCCTTACGCCTCTATGCTCTGGAACTCTCTCTTCCATCTCACGTCTTTCCCAATGACTTGGCACAATTCAAAGGACAGGTTTTTCTCACTTCCTCCAAAATTCGTAAATACTTTCCCCTGTCTCTTCCTTTTTCCTCTCATAATCCTCTCTATACTTCAATCAAGAACTGGCCTTTAATGTGGACTTTAACCCCTGACTGGCGCTCTCAACGCAGAAAAAAAGAGTGGTAGAAAGATAGGCCAATGCATGATTTCATACCAGCTTGAATCCAAGGCGCGGCAGTCAGTCCGCAGTCAACCAAGCTGTTCATCCTCCGGCAAAAGCTGGTCGATAAATTGGTTATTTGGATTATAATTACCCCATGACCCATTTCTACGAAAGAGTTGCGGTCTCACGCAGGACCTTTCTAAAGGCTCCTGGAACTTAAGGCTGCGCTACGTTTAGCACCAGGGAAACACAGACCCCTTTGGAGTGATTATTTCTAAGACGAAACTGTACTCCAAATGGCAGTCTTTCGCCAAGCTTGACTTTTCACCCGTGACGTCAGCTCTGGTAGGCGGAACTCGGGTGATTCGGGTGAGAAACTGCAGAAGTTGGTGACAGTTTGGTAAAGTGTGTGAATGAAGAAAGTCGAGAGTAAATGTGAATAAGAACAAGGTTATTAGGTTCAGTAGGGTTGAGGGACAAGTTAATTGGGAGGTAAGTTTGAATGGAGAAAAATGGAGGAAGTGAAGTTTTAGATATCTGGGAGTAGTATTAATAGCGAGTAGAACCATGGAAGCGGAAGTGAGTCACACGGTGGGGGAGGAAGCGAACATTCTGGGAGCGTTGAAGAATGTGTGGAAGGCGAAAACGTTATCCCAGAGAACAAAAATGGGTATGTTTGAAAGAATAGTGGTTCCAACAATGTTATACGGTTGCAAGGCATGGGTTATAGATAGGGTCGTGCGGAGGAGGGTGGATGTGCTGGAAATGAAATGTGAGAGGACAATATGTGGTGTGAGGTGGTTTGATCGAGTAAGTAATAAAAGGGTAAGAGAGATGTGTGGTAATAAAAAGAGTGTGGTTGAGAGAGCAGAAGAGGGTGTGTTGAAATGGTTTGGACACATGGAGAGAATGAGTGAGAAAAGATTGACAAAGAGGATATATGTGTTAAAGGTGGAGGGAAGAAGGAGAGGTGGGAGACCAAACTGGAGGTGGAAGGATGGAGTGAAAAAGATTGAGCGATCTGGGCCTGAACATACAGGAAGGTGAAAGGCGTGCAAGGAATAGAGTGAATTGGAACGATGTGGTATACCGGGGTCAACGAGCAGTCAATGGATTGAATCAGGGCATGTGAAGCGTCTGGGGTAAACCTGGAAAGGTCTGTGGCGCCTTGATATGGAAAGGGAGCTGTGGTTTCGGTGCATTACACATGACAACTAGAGACTGAGTGTGAACGAATGTGGCCTTTTTTGTCTGTTCCTGGAGCTGCGTCGGTGGAGGGGGGAGGGGGAGAATGTTATTTCGTGTGTGACAGGGTGGCGAGAAAGAATGAAGGCAGCAAGTATGGATATGTACATGTGCATATATGTATATGTATGTATACATTGAAATGTATAAGTATGTATTTGTGCGTGTTTGGGCGTTTATGCATATACATGTGTATGTGGATGGGTTGGGCCATTCTCTCGTCTGTTTCCGTGCGCTACCTCGCTAACGCGGGAGACAGCGACTAAGCACAATAAAATTAAATCATATATATATATATATATATATATATATATATATATATATATATATATATATATATATATATATATATATATATATCGTTACTGAGATGACCTTGATTAGAATATTATAGACTGTGTGTGTGTGTGTGTGTGTGTGTGTGTGGGGTGTGTGTGTGTGTATGTGTGTGTGTGTGTGTGTGTGTGTGTGTGTACTGTGTTATCTTGTTCATGAAGAACATACACACACATATGATACTAAACTGAATGTACATCTCTTTCAAGTTCAGTCTTGCTAATGCCAACATTAAGATCCACACGTTAAGGGTCATGGCCTATGATGTGTAAGTATAATGACCCACACTGAATGAATAACGACCTAAACTGTGTAAATAACGACCTACACTGTGCAAATAACGATCTACATTGTGTAAATAACGACCCACACTGTGTAAATAATGACAAACTGTGGAAAGCATGTTCTAAACTGTGTAAATAGTGACCTACACTGAGTAAACAATGACAAACTATGTAAATCATGACCTAAACAGTGCGGATATATTACCAATATTGTAAAGAACGACCTCGCACTGTGTAAATAATAAACAAAGTAAATAATGACCTTTATAAATAAGTGACCAATTTTTTTTTTTACAGTATATAGGAAAACTAACCACTGTCCGTTGTTCCTCCGGTATAGATGGTACATGATACAGGCAGGTGAACGAAGAAAGACGAGAACAAAGTACAGGTACTACAGGTACTGCTGTACCGACGACTTGCACAGCTGCAGGGTACAGTACATCGGTCTGGTCGGGTCGGGTCGGCAGTTGTTAGGGTCGGGTCGGGTCGGGTCGGTAGCCGCCAGGGTCTGGTCGTTAAGATTCCATTATGACAAAAGATGGAATGTACGAAGTCTACGCATCATAATGCAAAAGATCGAGAATAAACAAAAATGTTTACATTTAATCTCGAAGTGTTTAAAGGCGGACCCATACGGACGCCGCTGGATGATGGCGGACCCTTACGGACGCCGCTGGATGATAGCGGACCCTTACGGACGCCGCTGGATGATTGCGGACCCCTACGGACGTCGCTGGATGATGGTGGACCCCTACGGACGCCGCTGGATGATGGCGGACCCCTACGAACGCCGCTGGATGATAGCGGACCCCTACGGACGTCGCTGGATGATGGCGGACCCTTACGGACGCCGCTGGATGATGGCGGACCCCTACGGACGCCGCTGGATGATACGTGACCCCTACGAACGCCGCTGGATGATAGCGGACCCCTACGGACGTCGCTGGATGATGGCGGACCCTTACGGACGCCGCTGGATGATGGCGGACCCCTACGGACGCCGCTGGATGATACGTGACCCCTACGGACGCCGCTAGATGATAGCGGACCCCTACGGACGCCGCTGGATGATGGCGGACCCCTACGGACACCGCTGGATGATTGCGGACCCCTACGGACGCCGCTAGATGATAGCGGACCCCTACGGACGTCGCTGGATGATTGCGGACCCCTACGGACGCCGCTGGATGATGGCGGACCCCTACGGACGCCGCTGGATGATTGCGGACCCCTACGGACGCCGCTGGATGATGGCGGACCCCTACGGACGCCGCTGGATGATAGCGGACCCCTACGGACACCGCTGGATGATGGCGGACCCCTACGGACGCCGCTGGATGATGGCGGACCCCTACGGACGTCGCTGGATGATGGTGGACCCCTACGGACGTCGCTGGATGATGGCGGACCCCTACGGACACCGCTGGATGATAGCGGACCCCTACGGACGCCGCTAGATGATAGCGGACCCCTACGGACGCCGCTGGATGATGGCGGACCCCTACGGACGTCGCTGGATGATAGCGGACCCCTACGGACGTCGCTGGATGATTGCGGACCCCTACGGACACCGCTGGATGATAGCGGACCCCTACGGACGTCGCTGGATGATGGTGGACCCCTACGGACGTCGCTGGATGATAGCGGACCCTTACGGACGTCGCTGGATGATGGCGGACCCTTACGGACGTCGCTGGATGATAGCGGACCCCTACGGACGCCGCTAGATGATAGCGGACCCCTACGGACGTCGCTGGATGATAGCGGACCCTTACGGACGCCGCTGGATGATACGTGACCCCTACGAACGCCGCTGGATGATAGCGGACCCCTACGGACACCGCTGGATGATAGCGGACCCCTACGACGCCGCTGGATGATGGCGGACCCCTACGGACGCCGCTGGATGATGGCGGACCCTTACGGACGTCGCTGGATGATGGTGGACCCCTACGGACGCCGCTAGATGATAGCGGACCCCTACGGACACCGCTGGATGATAGCGGACCCCTACGGACACCGCTGGATGATGGCGGACCCCTACGGACTCCGCTGGATGATGGCGGACCCCTACGAACGCCGCTGGATGATACGTGACCCCTACGAACGCCGCTGGATGATACGTGACCCCTACGGACGCCGCTGGATGATACGTGACCCCTACGGACGCCGCTGGATGATACGTGACCCCTACGAACGCCGCTGGATGATAGCGGACCCCTACGGACGTCGCTGGATGATGGCGGACCCTTACGGACGTCGCTGGATGATTGCGGACCCCTACGGACACCGCTGGATGATAGCGGACCCCTACGGACGTCGCTGGATGATAGCGGACCCTTACGGACGCCGCTGGATGATGGCGGACCCCTACGAACGCCGCTGGATGATACGTGACCCCTACGGACGCCGCTGGATGATGGCGGACCCTTACGGACGTCGCTGGATGATAGCGGACCCTTACGGACGTCGCTGGATGATGGCGGACCCCTACGAACGCCGCTGGATGATAGCGGACCCCTACGGACGTCGCTGGATGATGGTGGACCCCTACGGACGCCGCTAGATGAT
The DNA here is from genome assembly GCF_036320965.1 of Panulirus ornatus. NCBI lineage: Eukaryota > Metazoa > Arthropoda > Malacostraca > Decapoda > Palinuridae > Panulirus > Panulirus ornatus. Next base: position 32,390,543 of record NC_092230.1, read on the forward strand.
AGCGGACCCCTACGGACTCCGCTGGATGATGGCGGACCCCTACGGACGTCGCTGGATGATAGCGGACCCCTACGGACACCGCTGGATGATAGCGGACCCCTACGGACGTCGCTGGATGATTGCGGACCCCTACGGACTCCGCTGGATGATGGCGGACCCCTACGGACTCCGCTGGATGATGGCGGACCCTTACGGACGTCGCTGGATGATGGCGGACCCTTACGGACGTCGCTGGATGATAGCGGACCCCTACGGACACCGCTGGATGATAGCGGACCCTTACGGACGTCGCTGGATGATAGCGGACCCCTACGGACGTCGCTGGATGATAGCGGACCCCTACGGACGTCGCTGGATGATTGCGGACCCCTACGGACGTCGCTGGATGATTGCGGACCCCTACGGACGCCGCTAGATGATAGCGGACCCCTACGGACGTCGCTAGATGATAGCGGACCCCTACGGACGTCGCTAGATGATAGCGGACCCTTACGGACGTCGCTGGATGATAGCGGACCCCTACGGACGCCGCTAGATGATAGCGGACCCTTACGGACGTCGCTGGATGATGGCGGACCCCTACGGACGCCGCTAGATGATAGCGGACCCCTACGGACACCGCTGGATGATGGCGGACCCCTACGGACGCCGCTGGATGATAGCGGACCCCTACGGACGCCGCTGGATGATAGCGGACCCCTACGGACGCCGCTGGATGATGGCGGACCCCTACGGACGTCGCTGGATGATGGTGGACCCCTACGGACGCCGCTGGATGATGGCGGACCCCTACGGACGTCGCTGGATGATGGTGGACCCCTACGGACGTCGCTGGATGATGGCGGACCCCTACGGACGCCGCTGGATGATGGCGGACCCTTACGGACGTCGCTGGATGATTGCGGACCCTTACGGACGCCGCTGGATGATAGCGGACCCCTACGGACGTCGCTGGATGATACGTGACCCCTACGGACGCCGCTGGATGATGGCGGACCCTTACGGACGCCGCTGGATGATACGTGACCCCTACGGACGCCGCTGGATGATACGTGACCCCTACGGACGCCGCTGGATGATGGCGGACCCCTACGGACACCGCTGGATGATAGCGGACCCCTACGGACTCCGCTGGATGATGGCGGACCCTTACGGACGTCGCTGGATGATGGCGGACCCCTACGGACGCCGCTGGATGATGGCGGACCCCTACGGACACCGCTGGATGATGGCGGACCCCTACGGACGCCGCTAGATGATAGCGGACCCCTACGGACGTCGCTGGATGATGGTGGACCCCTACGGACGTCGCTGGATGATGGTGGACCCCTACGGACGTCGCTGGATGATTGCGGACCCCTACGGACTCCGCTGGATGATGGCGGACCCCTACGGACGCCGCTGGATGATACGTGACCCCTACGGACGCCGCTGGATGATACGTGACCCCTACGGACGCCGCTGGATGATAGCGGACCCTTACGGACGTCGCTGGATGATGGTGGACCCCTACGGACGCCGCTAGATGATAGCGGACCCCTACGGACTCCGCTGGATGATGGCGGACCCTTACGGACGTCGCTGGATGATAGCGGACCCCTACGGACGTCGCTGGATGATGGTGGACCCCTACGGACGCCGCTAGATGATAGCGGACCCCTACGGACGTCGCTGGATGATAGCGGACCCCTACGGACTCCGCTGGATGATGGCGGACCCCTACGGACACCGCTGGATGATGGCGGACCCTTACGGACGTCGCTGGATGATAGCGGACCCCTACGGACGTCGCTGGATGATAGCGGACCCCTACGGACACCGCTGGATGATAGCGGACCCCTACGGACGCCGCTGGATGATAGCGGACCCCTACGGACGCCGCTGGATGATACGTGACCCCTACGGACGCCGCTGGATGATGGCGGACCCCTACGGACACCGCTGGATGATGGCGGACCCCTACGAACGCCGCTGGATGATGGCGGACCCTTACGGACGTCGCTGGATGATAGCGGACCCCTACGGACACCGCTGGATGATGGCGGACCCCTACGGACGCCGCTAGATGATAGCGGACCCCTACGGACACCGCTGGATGATAGCGGACCCCTACGGACGCCGCTGGATGATAGCGGACCCCACGGACGCCGCTGGATGATGGCGGACCCCTACGGACGTCGCTAGATGATAGCGGACCCTTACGGACGCCTCTGTACTCACTCCATTCTGTCCACATCTTCCTACATGTTACGATGGTCAAAACTGAACACAATAATCAAGATGGGAAGGCACTAGGCACTCGTAGGGAATGAAAAATTCCTGCCTCTGAATCCAGGAATTTTGTTCGCACCTTTATATTGTTTCTGTGGACTGTAGCTCAACAACTTGCCTTTACATTCTGACTACCGATATGCAAAACCTTGCATTTCTTAATATCCAAACTCATTTGCCAACCAGTCAGGACATTTCATCAGTCTGTACACTACGTCGTTTGAATCTGTAGACGTTCAATTTCTACTGTAGCTTTATTTCCCAATTTAATATCAATATCTTGTGATGCAGCCCATTGTCAATCCCATAAATATTCAGCAAGGAAATATCTATTTTCTAATATCTCACCAAAATTTAGAAGCACTAATTACATCATCATCATCATCTACACACGAGAGTATATATAAACGAGAGAATCCTTTTAGAGCAATGAGAGAGAAGTTGTGGTATCCTCAGAGCTTGGGTAACAACCCCTAAATTCTGCACACGACTGGACGATCCTTGAGCACGGCGATATACGAACCTTAGGCTACTAAGATCTGCCTGCCCTTTGGTCCCACCGTTAAGGGTGAGGGGTAAGGTCAAAGGCCAAGCCATCATACCCATGGGTCGTCACCGTTGTTCTGAAGGAGTTAACTCTGGAAGGAGACGACCCCTCTTTACGAGCAGGGTCGTCATCCTGTGTCTCCTGTGCGAGGCCAGGGGGCCGGCGTATACCCGACCGCCAGTCACTCCCCTTCCCTGCCAACCCCTGCTGTGAGTCATGATGGCATGACCCGTGTCATCGTGTGACACACATGTGGTAGACAGTAAAGACTTGCAGCTCCGTCGCCGTGACAGAACCAGGGAGGCAGACAGAGCTAAACTACATGCACCGTATTTTAACTGCATGATGTTAAAATATCCTTTAATGACGAAGCCTTCATTTTATACGACAATTACAACTTTCACGCCATCTCTGTAACATTCAAACTTTAATATACTCGCAATTTGTAACGTTTCTTGGTCAATTAGGTAAGCAATGAAGAAGGAAATTAGCTTGTCTTTATTTCCAATTAACTCCGAATATTGTAAATATTGTGAGAGGCAGTCACCACACGGTGCTCCAGCCCCTGGTGACGGTGACCCCCGTGTGAGAGGCAGTCACCACACGGTGCTCCAGCCCCTGGTGACGGTGACCTCCGTGTGAGAGGCAGTCATCACACGGTGCTCCAGCCCCTGGTGACGGTGCTCCAGCCCCTGGTGACGGTGACCGTGTGAGAGGCAGTCATTACACGGTGCTCCAGCCCCTGGTGACGGTGACCTCCGTGTGAGAGGCAGTCACCACACGGTGGTCCAGCCCCTGGTGACGGTGACCTCCGTGTGAGAGGCAGTCACCACACGGTGCTCCAGCCCCTGGTGACGGTGACCTCCGTGTGAGAGGCAGTCACCACACGGTTCTCCTGCCTCTAGGTACACGGGAGGTCATCCTTGGGGTGCTGTGTGCACTGTTCCCGAGTTGGTGCGACCAACCACGTCCACTATACCTATGGTCGTCAACACGACGACGGTACGACCACTGGGTATGATATCCCAGCATCTGACCTGACCTCTTAAGGGTAAGGTCAAAGGCCAGGCAATCATACCTAGAAAGTCGCTCCGTCGAGGTGAAGGGTCGTAGCGTTGTGGTGTAGGGTCGTAACGTCGTAGTGAAGGGTTGTACCGTCGTAACGAAGGGTCGTACGTCGTGATGAAGGGTCGTACGGTCGGCGTCATCATCCCAATCACCTGTGATGGGCTTGAGACGCCCGTCACATATGACTGACATCTGGAGACATCGTCCACACCACAGGTCACCAGGCGTGTGACCTAACCCAGCCAGGATAGCGACGCAACGAACAGACTTGGTGAAACAGTCACCAGCCGGCAAGGATTAAGGGTGGACTGGCGAGGTTCACCAGGCTGGGAGGACGGAGGGCAGACTGGTGCGACACTCACCAGGCAGTCTGTCTGGTGTCACTTCTCTCCATATTTCGTATGTGCAGTAAACACGTCCGGAGGAAGAGTCCACCAGGAGACCCCGTGCACACCAGTTAACCTCCACTGGTGACCCCATCAGATGATCCTTTATATACAAACTTTCTTCTCTCTCTCTCTCTCTCTCTCTCTCTCTCTCTCTCTCTCTCTCTCTCTCTCTCTCTCTCTCTCTCTCGGGCAGAGAAAAAAGCACCAACTGATCCTTATTTTCCATCCACGTCTCGCCTGGCAAGATGTTAAACAACATACAATAGAGACGCAACAACTAACTAATCAAACACGTGAATTCTCCATTTTCTAAAGAGGATGAAATCGTGTCATGTCACTCACCTTCAGACCCAGGGTCGAGTGCCTGCAGGAAGCCGGCCGGGGCGGGGCGAGACCCCTCGTCCAGTAAGGCAGGAGGGGCTGGGCACTGACTGGTTAATGAAGTGTGAGGGTACCGTCGCAACGCTGGATGACTGCCCATGTGTGCCGGAGGGCCGACCTGCGTGACGGACGTGTCCCCCACTACTTGCCTCACCTGCAGAAGGCAAAGAGAAAAATCATTTGCATCGGATGAATGCCAGTTTTCTGAAACATTTGGCGATTAAAATATTCTAGTACCAAGAAATTGTGAGAGCTGCAAGTATACATATATACAGGACCTGAGCTGGCTCGTCTGCCAGTGAGGGCCTGTCTGTTGACGGGTGGAGAGGTACGTACGCCACCAGTCCATGGCGGAGGAGGGACAAATTACCTGAAGCTCACCTCTTATCGTAGTTCTTGGGTTCGTGACGTCTGTACCATGACCAGTGTCTGACGCTGTGGCTTCAGGAAATCGCAATTAAGAAAAAGTTATTTTGTGACTGCTCTCCTTCTACCTCTGCGTGAAGGAAGGAACGCTGTAAACTCACACACACACACACACACACACATGTTAGGGAGTAATATATTCCTTGCGTCGTGTACGCTTTCCCGGCGAGCCTACCCCCACGTCTCTTTAAACCCTGCCAGCCACCCTCCTCCTCCACCACCAGCTGACCCACTGACCCTGTGAGTGATAACCCAGGGTGATGGCGTCTTCATCACCCGCTACACACGACGGGGTAACGACACCCCTAGCTTGTAACATGGCACTACTTACAGCACCACCACCACCTCAGTGCCACAACTCCCCCACACACATATCCTAAAAAACAAAGCTGACGATAAGGTTGTACGCCTTACGTGATTAAGAGAGAAGCTTCGATACGCTGCCGTTCACGGGGTCGAAGACGCGCGTGTGCGACCCGAGGCTACGCACGCGTGAGCTGCATGCGTACTAAGTCTCCCAAGAATACTGACGGACACGAAAATTGTGCTTATATCATTTGACCGCCACGACAGACGGCAATTATGATTCAGACAAATCTCTGAAACATGCAGAAATAACAAACTCGAGGCCGCAACACGAAAGTAAGCAAAACATTCGTTAGAAATGATACAAAAAAGTGGAGAGCATACAAAGTTGGAAAAGATGTATGGTTGTGGAGAATAGTCGAGATATGGGCGCCTCACGATTGTGGAATTCCCTCCCCGTGCAGCACAAACAGGTAATTACACACAGGTCACTGCAAGCTCGCATACGAACAGACTCCCCAACAAGCAAGGGTAAGGACTTGCATTGGTATGCTACTACATAACGCAGCCCTGTATACGATATATGGGGTATATAACGCAGCCCTGTATACGATATATGGGGTATATAACGCAGCCCTGTATACGATATATGGGGTATATAACGCAGCCCTGTAAAAGGTACGCAGTATATAACATAGCTTTATGCAAGATGCTTAGTGTATAACATAGTTCTGTACAAGATACTTAAGTGTATAACAAAGATCTGTATATGATACTTAGTGTATAACATAGCTCTGTACAAGATACTTAGTATATAACATAGCTCTGTGAAAGATACGCAGTATATATATAACATAGCTCCGTGAAAGATACTCAGTGTATAACACAGCTCTGTACAAGATACTTAGTGTATAACATAGCTATGCACAAGATAGTGTATAACATAGCGCTGTAGAAAATACCTAGTATACAGTACAATACAGGCCTGTACATGATAGCTAGAACATACAACAGCTATTTACATGATACGAAAACTTAAAAGTATATTCTTCTTTTATACCAGACCAAAGTATCACAAATCATACGCAGTACAACATAACTGTATCACAAATCAGCGTCTGGCTTCAACATTACGACATAACACAGCAAGAGAGCACATCGCAGCAGAGACAAGCACAAGGCACCACAACACAGCCCATCCACCATGATACACAAGACCATCTCAACACACAAGGAAGAAGACCTTAGCACAGCACACTTGACCAAATCAACACAACCTTAACTAACAAAAAACAGAAAAATCATATCATATCACAGCACATGACAGCATAAGCTTCATGTGGCAAAGCTTTCACATAACATGTCACATATCGGCAACATCCGACACTGAAGAGCAACACAGCATAACAGAGCATACGACAAAAGCCACACTACACACACACACACACACACACACCGTAACCTAGCGAAGCAAAAGAACGCTTAACATGGTACAGAATAACATAGTCTACCACAACAAACACTTCGGACAACACAGTCATAAATCATGACACAGAACACCACAGTAAAATACCTGCATAACCTAGCTCACGACAGAATACCAAGGCGCGACACAACAGACCAGAGGGAAAAAATAAGAATAATTTTGAAAAAAAAGGAAAAAAAAATCAGCATTGCAAACTATGCTTAAAGCTTTCGACCATCAGAGCACGCTGGCACGAGAGAACCTAACACAGCACAGATTAACAGAGGCGTCCCTGAACAGAGCAGCAAAGCAAAAGTTCGATGCAGCTGTTCAATCTAAGCTATAAATAAAATTTTTGAGCCGAGTCAGCGTTACCCTTGCAATAGTTAGGGCTGCGTCAGCCTCGCTGTTGGCAACACTGCGTAGGAGGGTGGGGGGGGTCTCCCTGCGAATATCTGTGGTGGTCTCCCTGCGAATATCTGTGGTGGTCTCCCTCTGTGAATATCTGTGGTGGTCTCCCTCTGCGAATATCTGTGGTGGTCTCCCTCTGTGAATATCTGTGGTGGTCTCCTCTGCGAATATCTGTGGTGGTCTCCCTCTGTGAATATCTGTGGTGGTCTCCCTCTGTGAATATCTGTGGTGGTCTCTCTCTGTGAATATCTGTGGTGGTCTCCCTGCGAATATCTGTGGTGGTCTCCCTCTGTGAATATCTGTGGTGGTCTCCCTCTGTGAATATCTGTGGTGGTCTCCCTCTGTGAATATCTGTGGTGGTCTCCCTCTGTGAATATCTGTGGTGGTCTCTCTCTGTGAATATCTGTGGTGGTCTCCCTCTGTGAATATCTGTGGTGGTCTCCCTCTGTGAATATCTGTGGTGGTCTCCCTCTGTGAATATCTGTGGTGGTCTCCCTCTGTGAATATCTGTGGTGGTCTCCCTCTGTGAATATCTGTGGTGGTCTCCCTCTGCGAATATCTGTGGTGGTCTCCCTCTGTGAATATCTGTGGTGGTCTCCCTCTGTGAATATCTGTGGTGGTCTCTCTCTGTGAATATCTGTGGTGGTCTCCCTCTGTGAATATCTGTGGTGGTCTCCTCTGAATATCTGTGGTCTTCTCTGCCGAATATCTGTGGTGGTCTTCCTGCCAATATCTGTGGTGGTCTCCCTCTGTGAATATCTGTGGTGGTCTCCCTCTGAATATCTGTGGTGGTCTCCCTCTGTGAATATCTGTGGTGGTCTTCCTGCCAATATCTGTGGTGGTCTTCCTGCCAATATCTGTGGTGGTCTCCCTCTGTGAATATCTGTAGTGGTCTCCCTCTGTGAATATCTGTGGTGGTCTCCTCTGTCGAATATCTGTGGTGGTCTTCCTGACGAAGATCTGTGGTGGTCTATTCTCCAATTCTGTGGTGGTCTCCCTCTGTGAATATCTGTGGTGGTCTCCCTCTGTGAATATCTGTGGTGGTCTCCTCTGTCAATATCTGTGGTGTCTCCCTTCGAATATCTGTGGTGGTCTCTCCCTGCGAATATCTGTGGTGGTCTCCCTCTGTGAATATCTGTGGTGGTCTCCCTGCGAATATCTGTGGTGGTCTCCCTCGGAATATCTTGTGGTGGGTCTCCCTCTGGTGTAATATCTGTGGTGGTCTCCCTCTGCGAATATCTGTGGTGGTCTCCCTCTGTGAATATCTGTGGTGGTCTCCCTGCGAATATCTGTGGTGGTCTCCCTCTGTGAATATCTGTGGTGGTCTCCTCTGTGAATATCTGTGGTTGGTCTCCCTCTGTGGAAGATCTGTGGTGGTCTCTCTCTGTGATATTGTGGTTGGTCTCCTCTGTGAATATCTGTGGTGGTTCTCTCTCTGTGGATATCTGTTGGTGGTCTCTTCTGTGAATATCTGTGGTGGTCTCCTGCAAAATCTGTGGGTCTCCTCTGCGAATATCTGTGGTGGTCTCGCTGTGGTTATATATCTGTGGTGGTCTCCCTCTGGAATATCTGTGGTGGTCTCCCTCTGTGAATATCTGTGGTGGTCTCTCCTGTCTCTGTGGCAGTGAATATCTGTGTGGTCTTCTCCCTCGTGCGACTATCTGTGGATGGTTCTCCCTCGTAATATCTGTGGTGGTTCTCAATACTGTGGTGTCTATCTCTGTAATATCATGTGTGGTCTCCCTCTGTGAATATCTGTGGTGGTCCTCTCTGTGAATATCTGTGGTGGTCTCCCTCTGTGAATATCTGTGGTGGTCTCTCTTGGAAATATCTGTGTGTGGTCTCCTCTGTGATATCTGTGGTGGTCTCTCTCTGTGAATATCTGTGGTGGTCTCCCTCTGTGAATATCTGTGGTGGTCTCTCTCTGTGAATATCTGTGGTGGTCTCTCTCTGTGAATATCTGTGGTGGTCTCGCTGTGGATATCTATATCATGGTCTCCCTGTGGATATGTGTGGTAATCTCGCAGTGGATTTATCTTATATCAATGTTCAGTTGATTTTGTCATGTTTTAATTTTTCAAAAATTGTTATGTATCGACAAATTGTTTATCAATTAAATTTTACGATGGGCAGCAGTGGACCTATTATAAGAATATTTATGACTGTTTGCTTATCGTTATCAATCTAAATAAAGATTTTCTTATTAAAGAGATTTCACAGCTCACACTTGCCAACTCTGTTCAGCTGAACGAAAAATAAATGGTCCGTTAGCAACGATCCATTTTGGAAAAGCTTCAGAGACATTCATTTCAAGTATAAAAATTTCCAGCTTTAGTCTGAAAGAATATAACAAGTGTATGATGTGACTGGATTCATTTCATGGAAAATCTATTGATAGATTTGTTGTGAGGATGACCGTACCACTGGGGAAAACTGGAATAAATACAAGCATCGTGTTAAACCCAGGATGTCCCTGGCACATGGGCCACCGAATGTAATGTGTGTACACGTTCATCCTACGCTCAAAAAATATTTCTGGTCATCCCTAGCGCGCGCGCACACACACACACACACACACACACACACACACACTTACACACACACAGAACACGCATACACACACACAACTACCATCACATACCCATACACCCGTGCTCATCGATATATACACACTCAGCAACACCCACACCTTTACTTACCCAAAAACGTATATATATACTTTGCCCTTAACAGACCTACACCCACATAACACAAAAACATTCATACACCAACACGGGAACTTACACCCACTTATCTATCTACATCAGTATACAAGTTCTACACCTTGACACAGATACCTAGTACTACACACAAAATATTGCTAAACACCTAGAAATTCTGATGAGTATTTTGTGTGTGTGTGTGTGTGTGTGTGTGTGTGTGCTGTCTACTGTCCTGGGCACGACTCGTCTAACTGTGCAGTACGGGAAGGGAGTTCCACAGTCGTTGGGGCTCCCTCTCCTGAACATTCTCTTCTATCTTATCAGTTTTAGATTTATCTGTACAGTCAGCATTTTATAATTTCATCACTTACCGTATTCCATTCATTTATCACTAGTAGAGTATATCTTTGCATCTCTTTGGACAAATTTCTTGCCATGTCTCTTGTAAACACCTGTGGTCGCATCCCCTAAAAGAACTGTCCACTGTCCACATCCTCAACCCGGTTCAGAAACTTTTAAAAGTTCGGCTCTCGTCACCCCTCACTTTTCTCTCTTTCGTGGTGGGTAGATTTACGTACGGTCTCGAGCCTCCCACTGTGACTCGACTTAGTCCAGTTGCAATCATTGTCGCCGCTCATGTTACGCATGTCCCCCTCTCCCTGATACAGTGTTTCTCCTCAGGGAGTCTCTCTTTTGTAGAGAAATATTAGCTTCCTTGCTGATTATCTTTTCCTGTGTTAAACACGCCTTGCTTGTCTGGGAAACTGGCGGGTCTGTAGTTCAGTGCGATATTTCGATTACCATCCTCAAGGAGAGATAAGGTACTCAGTATGCACTCATCTATTCCACTGACTCGCTACCCTTTTCCATCGATATACTGAACAATATGGAAAAGGTCGGTAATGGAAACAAACGGGTTAATGCTCAGAGAGAGATTAATCTTAACGTGTCGTGTTCATGAGAGTCTTCTGTAATTACTGCCTCGACCACACAGCTATAAAACCCTATGGTTCTTTAAGATTTTTTTCCCTTCTACTTACAATCTGTCGCCTTATACCGCGAAGACATCAGTGTAAAATCAATTCGAATTCTCTGAACACGCACCAGCACCCGTGACCAGGACCGACCGTGCTCTGAACACGCACCAGCACCCGTGTCCAGGACCGACCGTGCTCTGAACACGCACCTGCACCCGTGATGTTAATTTCCTGTACACACGTGTACGATTCTTTGAAAAAATATGACAACCGACGAAATCAATAGACTTATCTCTTAAATTGAACGTGTACAATACTAGTGGAAACATGTCAAGCAGAAGCGAACGGTATATGGAATGACGGAGGCAAGAAAGGGACGAAGATAGATAAATGATAAGATATACAAGAAGGAATAAGACGGAAAGAATTACTATAACAGGACAATATCTAGAGACCCATGGCGCAAACGCTGATATGAGGAGCAAGCGAAAGACCTCAGATGAGAAAAAAATACATGTTCTGTAAAAGAAAATGGAAGAAAAATGTACAAAAATAACAGAAAATGATAACCTGATACCCGTAGAGGAGTATAAGATCATCACAAAAACAGCAAAAGCACAGGTGCAGAGACCACTGGCATAAACAGATATATAGACGTATTCCCTGCGTGTCGTAGAGGGCGACTAAAAGGGGAGGGAGCGGGGGGCTGGAAATCCTCCCCTCTCGTTTTTTTTTTTTTTCCCAAAAGAAGGAACAGAGAAGAGGGCCAAGTCAGGATATTCCCTCTAAGGCCCAGTCCTCTGTTCTTAACGCTACATCGCTAACGCGAGAAATGGCGAATAGTATGAAAAAAATATATATATATATATATGAGAGAGTATTGGAGTCTGAGCAGGGATGTGTGTGTGTGTGTGTGTGTAGGCTCGACCCTTCCCCTACACCAACAACCCTACCCTTCATACTCCCTCACACAGGCAGCAAAACAATCCCCCAAATTTAAAAGTATGATGCAGTATTTGCCAATATTTTCGCACAGTTTTATCAGAGTTTATTGGCAGACTGATGTACACACGAACGTGAACCAAGAGTAACCAGCAGATACAGGGAAGTGTTCACACACACACACACACACACACACACACACACACACACACACACACACACATGGATGTACAAGAGGGGGAAACAAGTGACGAGGGGAAACAAAAAACGTAATGTCTGACTGCAGCAAGTTAGAGAGTGGGGAAAGAAAAGAAAAAAAAATATGGTGAGAAAATGGGTAAGAAAAAAAAATTGGATAAAATAGGTGGATGTTTTGTACCAAACACTATAGGTGGCAACTTAAACAAAGGGCGAGGAAGAGCAAAAACAAGGATAAGATGCAGCAAAGAAAAATAGAGAGAGAGAGAGAGAGAGAGAGAGAGAGAGAGAGAGAGAGAGAGAGAGAGAGAGAGAGAGAGAGCCAGCCATGGAGAACACTGGGTCCAACATGGCCTCTCCCTACCTCCTGTTGGAACAACACACACACACACACACACACACACACACACACACACCCTGGCCTGAGCCACTGCTCCCCCGGGGGCCCTCATCACTCGCACCCGACACCACTTTTCCACAGGCCGAATCCGCTAGTGGGGGGCTAGTACATAGGCACGTGAAGCAGCCTGCACGAGTGGCCTGTTACGAGTGCGAGTGTGGGTGTCTCTGAGCACCAGTCAGCCTGTCTGATTGTTATTTGAGTCTAGCAATCCAAGCCCTGGCCCCTACGACACTACCTTCCCCCCCACCTCCTAAAATGCTGTTAACCTATACGAACAAAGCTGGGGCCCTCCGACCACCACCATGTCCCCGCCGGTACGACCCTCCCGCAACCCCCTCGTGGCTGACGTCCCTCGGCCTCTAATGAGGCACGACCACGCTGATGGTGGCGACCCTGCTGGGGGGGAAGCCGTACACAAGAACAACAGGCTGACTGTGGCGCTCCCGCACCATGGGATCAACGCACTTATCACGACGACCACCTCTCACCAATCACTCTGAACTATACTAGCGTTTATCTGTCTCGTGATAATGTTGAATCAAGAGTTCTCTCTCTCTCTCTCTCTCTCTCTCTCTCTCTCTCTCTCTCTCCTTTACCCTTACCTAGTCTTTCTATAACCGTGAGTTGGTCTGACCCTCTCCCCACACAAACACCACCTCGAGTTCTCTCTCAATCAATCCCTTTGATCTCCCACCTTCCATGCGATGGCGTGAGGAAGTTACTACAGGCGGGAGCTGGGTAAGGTGGGTTCCTTTGCGAATGGGAAGTTCTCGACGACGCTGTACAAATTCCTACGTCTACTGACGATGACACAATCTCGTCAATCAAAGGCAACTTCTCGCTTAAGCTTGGTCCACGAGCACCTAGTAATTGTGTGTGTGTGTGTGTGTGTGTGTGTGTGTGTGTGTGTGTGTGTGTGTGTGTGTGTGTGTGCGCGCTACCGGACTCCACCTAATCGAGGTGTCACCGCTAGTGACAATGTCACCATCAGCTAGGCTGTATGACCCAATGTACAGCCTCGTCCAAGAAGGAGGCAGGTACCACCTGCCTGGCGCAGCGGTGGTCGTGATACCCTCCCTGTGCAGCAGGCAGTAAACCTGCCTAGCGCCGGTGGTCGTTACGGTACCCCCACATGCACCAGGTATGAGCTCCTGGCTGTGAAATGCTGTGCTCAGTGTTGAGCCCCTTGCTGCGAAATGCTGTGCTCAGGCTCAGTGTTGAGCCCCTGGCTGTGAAATGCTGTGCTCAGGCTCCGTGCTGAACCTCCTATCTGTGAAATGATACGCTTATACGAAGGCAAAACTGTACTTCTCCTGCGAATGATACTATATAAAATGACCGTGTCATAAATGGCACATGTTTTTTTTTTGGGCGTCCATTTTCCCCATACGTGTTCAGATGTCGTCGTGGCAAGGCTTGGGGTGCCCTGGGCGACACTTGAGATGTTTCTCAATAACTCTCATTCCTAACAATAGTCTAAGACATTCCCTCAAGCGGAGGTGTTGTCTTTCGGTCGGGAATGTTGTTGTGTTTTCCCCCTCCTCCCAACTCATCGCTACATAAACCCACACACTAGACAAGCCTCACAGATGTTTTAACTCTTTTTTTTTTACGAAGTCTGCTTAATCTTTTTTTTTTCTTCTTCTTCTTCTGCTGCCCGTGGCGGAAATATTCCGCGGGACGTTGTGGCGAGGAAGGAGTTGTGTGGGAGGATCTGGGTGACAGGGGTAGGAACGTGCGTGGGAGGCCAGTGGAAGGCTTTACCACACCTGGTGTTCGTCACGCGTTTACCTCTCCCTCCCCTGCTGATCCTACCACACATCTTTAACTTCTCGAACACGACGACGACGACGGTCCCGCCCATCAGAAGAACGCCACCCATCCCTTATGGGTCACGTGAACGTTTTTCCTCCTCATTATACCCAAAGGGTCGTACCGTCGTGCTCAAAGGTCGCACCGTCGTACTCAAGGGTCGTACCATCGTACCCAAGGGTCGTACCGTCGTGCTCGAAGGTCGTATGATCGTGCTCAAGGGTCTTACAGTCGTGTACAAGGCTAGCATCAATTTCCTGTAGACGCTAGGCAGGAATTATCGGTGGCCTGGGGTTGCTCAGATGCGTCCAGGGGCGTCGCGCTACACTCGGTATAATTCAGGAGGGCGCGCGGCTCCTGGGTCGAGTGACGACAGAGGCAGGGGACAGGCCATGCTAGCTGGTCGAGGGTGTGTGTGTGTTGAAAAGTCATCAGAGATCCCTGCCACGTGCTGACACTACCCACGTGGATCGTGGGTTTACGTGTCAATAACAAAGTAAGAAATGCATACAGGTAAAGAGGTATTTGTATCCGGTGACATACGTAACTACACATACAAAATACAAACACGCAGCACATGTTGACGCAAAAGCTGGGGTCATACGGGTGTAAAACTTCTTCCCCGTATCGCACAAATATGTCATTACAATTCACACACATAAATTCATACATACAAGCAAACACGACCAATAAATGCACACACAATTTCGATGGTACAGGAGCTGGAGGAAGATGGACTAAGACAAAATCGAGTCAGATGGAAAACAAATAAAACAGGAGATCTTAACAACTGGGATATCAAACGGGTTTGTCTAAAACACCCGCAGGTAGGAAGGGAAACACGGGGAGGTGCAAGTTAGTACAATGTATCCAGGTAAACCCTCTGTAGCAACATGCCGCTAAACACACACAGTCAGAAGGGGGAATAGGCAGACACACCGTCAATACTGCATGTCGTGGTCAAGTATAACAGACTGGAAACTGGAAGCATGGCATCTGCCGTCCCTCTGGGGAATAGCGACACGAGTTGTCCCGACCCGCGAGTGTGTGGTTAACGCGGAAACAGTAAATTAAAGAGGAGGCTGCGTACCAAGACATACCAGGGAGGAAACTTTATGGAGATGAACAAATTCTTGGGGGAAAAATATATTGGGACGCGGCATTCCAGAGTCAGGCGGGGGGTGTTACAGGAGGTTCTGAGGGGAGAGTGTAATGAGGGAGTTGATACATGGGGAACCGATGGCTGGGCACGGTGATACGAGGGGAGAAGATATAGTTAGAGACTTCTAATTATCCCATTACAGGACTACGGAGAACAAGACGTTCTCAGAAGCTATAGAAGACACACCAGCCAAACAGTGTAAAGGATGAGTGAAGCAAAACAAGGAAGGGAGAGCACAGCAACTTGCATCTAAAGTAAAACCTTCGTGGAAAAGAGAAAGAGAAATCCTGAAGTGTTCCTATAATCTACCATGGCAAGACAGATGGCTAGACTGAAGCAATCTGAGGGACGG